>NW_027070351.1:0-204980 GCF_002906115.3 Quercus suber
GGGGGGGGGGGGAAAGAGGTTGTAGGACTAAATGGCACAATTAATAGTTAGACTAAAAACAATTGGAGGACTAAATTAGTAATTTAACCAAAAATATTATTATATGGTTATGATTTTTATTTTTTTTGAAAAGAAAGACAGAACTTATCATTTAAGGGAGGCCATTAAGATCTACCTCAAGAACATAAATAATATCTAGTGGTACATCTTCCTTTTAAACTTGCATTTGAGAAATAGAAATTGCTCATCTTGCTAAAGAGTGAGCTATAGTATTACAACGCCTATGAACATGAGTATATGTATTTTTGAGAAACAAGAGGCAAAGTATTGTATGTCTTTCACTATGTGGCCGAAGTGTGACAATGAGTGAGACTTGTTTCAAGTGCTGTGATGAGTGTCTGTGAGTTGCCATCCAATATCACCCAATCAAAACCTGTCTCCAAAGCCAACTCTAGAGCCATCTTCGCTGCCATAGCTTCCACTTCAATGGCTGTGAAAGGGAGAGTAGTTTTTTGTGAGAGAGAAACCATGACTTATCCCATATCATTGCGAATAACCATACCCATACTAGCACTGTTTTTTGAGTCAAATAGAGCACCATCGAAGTTCACCTTATATAGATTTCTATTCGGAGATTGCCAAAAGGTGGGCGGTCGTTCCACTGGTGTTATGGTCGAGGAATTATGGATACTAAAATCGCGCAGCCTTTCCTTTGCTTGAGGCAACAGCTGACCGAGAGGAACTGCAAGTTTTCCTAGTTGAAAATTATTTCTCCGAGTCCATATCACCCAGATTGCCATGGAGAAAAGAGTGGGATCCCTATTTTTTGCAAAAATACAACCCATTAAATCAATAAATGATGTCTCTTGGCGTAAGCTGTTGTGATTCCAAAGAAAGACTTTATTCCAAAGCTCCAGTAGCTTTAGATAGTGATATAAAGCATGGCCTACGCCTTCTTTTTGGTCTTTCGCGATGCTCACAGCGGTCATTTGTCGCTTCACCAAGTTCATCTTTGTAGGTAAAGAATTTTTTGTTGCTCGCCAAACCCACTTTTTTACCTTACTCGGAACTTGTAAACTCCATATTGCTTTTCACAGAGGCTTTAGGCACTCTAGATTGAAGTGACCAGGCTGTGAATTCTAGAATTCCTGCTGCGAGAATTTATAGCCTGACTTAACTGAGTATTCCCCCATGGGGTTGAATGTCCAGGTGAGTGTATCAGGCTGATCTATGTAGCATAATGGAATTTTTTTTTTTTTTTTTTTTTCTCATGGCAGCTTTGCATCTATAACTTCTTCTTTCCAGGTTTTGTGCTCTTGGTTAATTAAAGCACTCACCTTGGCATCGGCTAGACCACCTATACATGGTGATAAAATTTTGGGAGTGTCTAACTAGAAGCCAACGCTCCCCCCAAATTGCAGTTGATCATCCATCATCTATCTGCCAAAACGCTCCTCTTTTGATGACTTCTTTGCCCCTAGGAATACTCTTCCACGCATAAGAGCATTCTCATCAGTTCTCTCATAAAAAATGCCATTTTACAACACCAAAAACCTACTTTATCATTTTAACACACAATTTTACAACATATCATTTATCAGATGTTCTATACTTCCATTCTATATATTAAAATAATATATCCAACCCATTAAATAATATTAAACAAATTTCATCACATTAAACTACAATCACAGTCAACCTCCACAGACCATTACAACACTGCTGCTGCCGCCGCCACCGCCGCCACCACCACCACCACCGTGGCAGCCACAATCCATTGTAAAACCACCACCACAACCACCGTCATCAACAATCCACCCCAAAACCCATTAAAAACAAAGCAACACCCACTAGCACAGCAACTCAAACCCAAAAAACACAATCAAAACCCAGGCAACCCAAACCCACGAAACTCAGGCAACCCAAACCCAAGCAACCCAAACCCACTAACACCGGCAACCCACGATCAAGATCTCACCTCACCTCAACGTCGATGCCCACGATCGTGACGAACACTCCGATCTCACCTCAACATCGATGCCCACGTCGATTCCAATTGGCGATGACGATGACGATGCCCGGAGAGATCGGTGATGACGATGCAAAATGAAACCGGTGAGACGACGATGATGGATCGGCGATGACGGCGATGACGATCGGCGATGACGAATCAAGATCAACAAAACAGAGGTGAGAGGGAACGGTGACAGAGAACGGTGAGAGAGAACAGAGGTGAGAGGGAACGGTGAGAGTGAAGAGAAAAGAAAAATCTGAGGAGAGAGGAAAGAGAGAAAACAGAATAAAAAAACAATAAAAATTATGCCACATGTGAACAATACCGTTGCAAATTTGCAACAGTACTGTTCACATGTGGCAAATTTTATGGGATTTAGCACACCTGATAAAAGGAGATTTTGGTGTTTGGTGTGGTAAATGTGCCAAATATTTGGCATTTGGCACATTTACCACATCTGATGGTAATGCTCTAAGAGGCTGAACTTGGTTTGTGGCCTCCATGATTGTGCAGTTAGGGAAATTTTTCTCCTTAAAAATTCAATAGAACAAGGAGTTTTTATTATGCAAGAGATGCCATGTTTGTTTTGCCAAGAGTGCATTGTTAAACCTTGAAAGATCTTTGACCCCATTCCACATTGTGTCTTTTGTTTGCATAAATTCTCCCACTTGGTCTAGTGTATCATTTCACAAACCACTAGGCAATTTGAAGAATGACATCGTATAAGTAGCTAACGCTTGGGCCACTGCTTTTATTAAAATCTCTTGGCCTGCTTGAGATAATAACTTGCCCTTCCATCCTTGCAGCTTCTTCCACACCCTCTATTTAATGTTGTAACTCTCTTTCTTTTTTTGGCCAATTAATGATGGTAGACCTAAATCTTTTTCATATTGTTGGACCAACCTCACCCCAAGAGCTTCTTTGATTCTATCCTGCAAATCCTGTGATGTTGACTTGCTAAAAATGAGAGTGGTCTTTGTTCTATTTATCTATTGACCTGGTGTACTTTCATACATGGCTAAGACCTCCAAAAACTTCTGGCACTCATTTTCTTTTACTCTACAAAAAATAAGTCTGTCTTCTGCAAAAAGGAGATGGGTTAGTTTAGGATTGTTCTGACAAATAGAAAAGCCCCTTCTGTCACCCATTGTTTCGGCTTTTTTAAACAACCCATGAAAACTTTTACTTGCATAGATTACTGACTAATTTCTTATACTATTATTAATTATTATTCAGATATGGGCTTCCAATCAGCCCTATTGCTAAGGCATAATTTAATCTCAATCGCTCAAATTGTAATGATGTTATTGATAGTTTACTAATGGATATCCTGCGTGGTGCATTTTGATAAATTTAGTAAAAAATTATTTATGATCCACTAATTTCATGAATATTATTATTTTTTGTCATAATTAAACTATGAAGTTTTCTAGTTAAACAAAATTGAAACTAAATAAATTAGGGGGAAATTCTTGTAATTCATACAACTAACAAATGTCACCATATTACATTCACATTGTCACCTACAAACTTGGTGGTTCTTAGGTGTCTTTCTTGTATGATTTATGCTTTATATATAGATTTTATAATGTTAATTTATATATTTCTTATGCCGCTAAAGTCTATGTCTCCACTATATCAACACCTATAATTTTTATGTTAGCGAAAGTAGTTTTTCTCTAGTTTCAGAATTGATATGAAATAAAATTAAGGCCAATTAATATTTTAATTAAAGAAAAGTTTGATTTTCTAAGACCTTAATTATAATAGGGTGAAAATTGAAAGAATGATATCTTAATCAATCAGTTATAAAAATTGCTAGAATACAACAACAAAAACAATAATGCCATAATGACGCAATAATATTACAATTTAACCTCCAAATTTTAATTGAACTAAAAGCAGCCAAAACACTAAATATACTACAAATTCATATCAAGTATATGCATCATACAAAAAACCCAAAATCTAAATTAGCACATAATATGGAAAAACCATCCTAACCACATTAAAATGCTACATTAGTAAAAACAAATACATAAAATCTAAACAAAATATTAAAGACAAACATAATATTTAAGAAGTTTACATACCTATTAGAAAGGGAACCAAAAATATTGTGAGAGAAATTATGGAAGGTTGATTTTTAAGTTCAAAGGAAATGTGGATTTATATTTGACAAATGTGGAGACAAATAATCATATTACTCAATATTTATTGAAACTGACTCTTGCAATTCTACATTGAAGTTAGTCTTATGCATAAAATTAAAAAGTTTTCTTAATTCCTATCTTTCCCATGACTTTTTAGATCCATCCATATCTATCAAAAGCATTTCAAATAATAAATGTATACAAATTCTTGAATTTTATTAATGCATCAAAATAAATGCATATGTCATCACTTAATAGTTTGATATAAATACTAAATTTAGATGAGATGGAAGCCAAAATGGACACATGAGATCTTTGCTTTTATATATATGTGATTGTGATTGTGATTATTGTTACATTTATATTTAAATATATCAACATATATTATTGATTCATGCATAACAAATGTTTTTGAAGTTCAAAACAAGCCTCTAGAAAGGGTCTGGTTGTCAAATCTCCTTTCTTCAGCTTTTATATATATCTTTCTGATCACCTTCAAATTAAAGGAATTAGATTTACAATTTGATAACCAAGAATGGGCTGCTTTCCATTATTCTCTACTGCTACTCTCTTTGTAGCATCTCTTTCTCTTCTCATCTCTTCCTCTTGTGGTGTCATTGTTGGGTTTTGTGGAGCCTAGTTATGTTTGATCTGGTTGACAACCCGACCCAACTCGAATAACATTGCGTGGTTTTTTAATGAGAGATTTTCTGAGGCTTAGTCCATTGAATGGAGGCCTGGGCCGACAAACCTAAGCCAAAGTGCTCATGGACAAGCCTTTTGGGGTCCGGGGGCAACACCCTTGGGAAAATTTTTTGGCCCATTTTGTAGCCTATTATGAATCCTGTGTGTAGGATATAGAAGCCGTTTTTGGTGATTAAGGTTTTGTCTTCTTGTTGTTTTTAAGAGAGTAAAGCACTATAACCACACTTTATATTTTTCCCTGATAATAGCGAAATCTCTGCAACTCCATGGATATAGGCAAATTATTGAACCACGTAAATATTGTCTTGTGTGTAAGATTGTTTTCTTTGGCGTGTGTTTTTCTCTATTTTTTGTTTCTCACAGGTTGGGAATTTCGGGTTAATTCCCTACAGTCACCCCCGATGTCCTGGCCACCATTTGCTCCCAAGCTCAAAACTAAGAAACTGTGTGAGTATATTAACAAGCGATTGGCGTACTAGCTTGGCAGACCTCCCTACACTCTCATTAATATCACTTGAGCTAACAATGAAACAAGCTAGTGACAATTACCAGAGTTGTAGGACTAAATGGCACAATAAATGATGGTAGACCTAAATATTTTTCATATTGTTGGACCAACCTCACCCTAAGAGCTTCTTTGATTGTATCCTTCAAATCTTGTGATGTTGACTTGCTAAAAATGAGAGTGGTTTTCGTTCTATTTATTTGCTAACCCGATGCACTTTCATACATGGCTAAGATCTCCAAAAGCTTCTAGCACTCATTTTCTTTTACTCTGCAAAAAATAAGTCTATCATCTGCAAAAAGGAGATGGGTTAGTCTAGGACCTTTCCGACAAATAGAAACCCCCCTTATGTCATCCATTGTTTTAGCTTTTTTCAACAACCCATGAACACTTTTACTTGCATAAATTACTGACTAATTTCTTATACTATTATTAATTATTATTCAAATATGGGCTTCCAATCAGCCCAATTGCTAAGGCGTAATTTAATCTCAATCGCTCAAATCATAATGGTGTTATTGATAGTTTACTAGTGGATATCTCGCGTGATGCGTAGTACATTTTGATAAATTTAGTAAAAAATTATTTATGATCCATTGATTTTTAAGTTCAAAGGAAATGGAGATTTATATTTGACAAATGTTGAGACAAATAATCATATTATTCAATATTCATTGAATCTGACTTTTGCAATTTTGCATTGAAGTTAGTCTTATGCATAAAATTAAAAAGTTTTCTTAATTCCTATCTTTCTCATGACCTTTTAGATCCATCCATATCTATCCAAAACATTTCAAATAATAAATGTATACAAATTCTTTAAATTTTATTAATGTATCAAAATAAATGCATATGTCATTACTTAATAGTTTAATATAAATACTAAATTTAGATAATAAAAATGCTAAATTTAGATAAGGTGGAAGCCCAAATGGAAAAAATGTCATATAATGCGCCACTTGGTAGAACCTCATGCTCTTGCACATAAGGTCTTTGCTTTTATATATAGAGAAATGCTAACGAGTGCCCTTAGGGCACTAGTTAATAATTTATTTAAAGAAAGTTTTTATGGAAAATGAAAAAAAAAAAAAGTAATTAATATTTTGACAACTTTTTTCATTTCCCATAAAAGTGGTATCAAAATTTTTCTAAAATTGATTATTAACCAGTACCCTAAGAGCACTCGTTAGCATTTCCCTTATATATATACTTAATTAATTAATAGTTTGATATAAATGTTAAATTTAAATGATATAAATGCAAATTTTAGATAAGGTGGAAGCCCAAATGGAAAAAATATCATAGAATACGCCACTTGACAGAACCTCATGCTCTTGTACATAAGGTCTCTACTTATATATATATATATATATATATACATATATATTGATTGATGATTGATTGGTTATTATTACATTTATATTTAAATATATCAACATATATTATTGATTCATGCATAATAAATGTTTTTGAAGTTCAAAACAAGCCTCTAGAAAGGGTCTAGTTGTCAAATCTCCTTTCTTCAGCTTTTATATATATCTTTCTGATCACCTTCAAATTAAAGGAATTAGATTTACAATACAATAACCAAGAATGGGCTGCTTTCCATTATTCTCTACTGTCACTCTCTTTGTAGCATCTCTTTCTCTTCTCATCTCTTGCTCTTGTGGTGTCACCACTGATGTCCTGGCCACCATTTGCTCCCAAACTCAAAACCAAGAAATCTGTGAGAGTATATTAACAAGCGATCCGCGTACTAGGTCGGCAGACCTCCGCACACTCTCATTAATATCACTTGAGCTAACAATGAAACAAGCTAGTGACAGTTACCAGAGTTTTACACAATTTCGGGACAACACTACCAATCCGTCTCTCAAAAATGATTTTTCCATTTGTGTGACGCTTTACAAGGATATGCAAGACAAGCTCAAAGCGGCTTACCTGTTGTCAGAGCAGAGAAAGTACAAGGACATCACTGAATTAGGCCAGTTGACAACTCTAGCTTACAATTGCGAAAATGGCCTCCCTTCTGATTCACCTACGCTTTACAAGGATATGCAAGACAAGCTCAAAGCGGCTTACCTGTTGTCCGAGCAGAGAAAGTACAAGGACATCACTGAATTAGGCCAGTTGACAACTCTAGCTTACAATTGCGAAAATGGCCTCCCTTCTGATTCACCTACTGCTGCTATAACCGAAGATATGCTCTTGACTAGCCAAACTGCAATAAGTGTCAATGCATACATTGCTACCTAATTTGCATACATATTTGATAGAAAAATATGTGCCTTTCTTTTAATGAAATCATTGTCTTGATTCACATTTATTTTTAATAAATTAAGGGGAGAGGGCTAAAACACTGAGATCAATACTATTGTGATCAACATATGGAGTCCTTTCTACTTTATTTTGTGACATTTTCACTTTCTATGCTTAATCCATTAAGTTTTAGCAATATATTTAGCTCAATTAGTAAAGTCTTTGATGGTTGAATAAGAAATTTGAGTTTTAATCCTTGCCTACACCAAAAGTCAATTGATATCTTAGTCTAATGATAAAGAGCTATCATCAGAAGCGAACACCATATATTAAAATTTTTTCTAAAAAAAAAAAAAAGCAATAAAACTAATAAAATACGTTATTCTTTTATATTAACGTATCTTCTTCTTTTTTTTCACCACCCCCTCCCCTTCCTCTCAAGTTAAGGAGGTGCCATTAGACCAAGTGGGGTATTGCGAATGTATCCTTTTTCTTTAATAATAACATTGAGTATATGCCTCATAAAATAAATCACAAAGAAGCTCCATATGGCAAACTATGATGGAGATTAATTTTGATGATGCACAAAATTTTCAGTGAGTTGTTTGTCCACACACACGCCAATTAGGGTACCTGAAGAATAAAAAGAACGAAGAACCTATAGAGAGCACCAGTAGGGTGCCAGCCAAAGACCTTTTGAAAGTTAAGTCAGTGATAGAAGAATCTCCAATAATATACTTGGCTCTAAAATTAATATACTTGGCCCCCTTCTCCCAAACAATTTACAAGCTGACCCATGAAACCAAAAATGAAAAAAATTATCAAATCATCCATCTTTGGACACAGTCTAAGTAAAAAAATAATAATTTATAACAAATTAATTATAAATCCTAGCAAAACAAATCACAAAAACCCAATAATTTTTTCTCAATTTTTACCTCTCATTTGAGAGCTCTTTGTCCCTTTCAAATGACTCCATCCCATAGTCACAGAGATAACTCCTATGCTGCTAATCAGTCCATCCACGCACCAATTAGTGTCATCGACAACTTGGATTAGTTGGTGTCTTTAACTCAACGCATGAATTTTTTTTTTTTTTTTTTAAAGAGCTCCCACTCTTTAACACAACCCATGGAAAATTTTTTATTTTTTTTTGAATGATTGAATTTTATTAATTTTTAATGTTTTATTAACTTTGGGACATGCTTGGCATGTATGCATAAATGTAATACACATGTGAAACAACAATCTATTGTTTTGTGCCTTACCTAAACTGTCACCAGAACATGTGTGTGATTAGTGTGTTGGTAATAAACTTTGTGCCTTAGCTAAATTAATGTAGTGATGGGAAAAGCTTTATTATTTACATAGTTGAAGACTCAAAGTTACCGTGCATTATTATGTAATTGTTTATCAGATCTCTTTTTTTTTTTTTTTGTTTTTTTACTATACTTTTTCAAAATGGAAATTTTTAAAAGGAAAAGATCTTACATCTCTATGCTACCTCAACCTTAACCAAGTAATTATAAATAAAAAATTCCTTAACCAAGACACCAATAATTGTCTCACCCTTTTTTTCGCTGAATATTAGTGCATGATGTTGATTAACCATTATTTTAGTTTTATTAATGTAATACTAGACATGGATTTGAAATTTTAATTATAGTTTTTGTATTTTTTTTTTTTTTTTTTGAATCCTTTATATATAGCATTATGAAGTTATTAGGTATAAAATTATGTGAAAAGAATAAATAGATTTAAAAAAAAATTATAATGTGGATAGAATAAAGAATTGGTCTAACCTAAATCAGACCTTGAAAATATCAAGATGTGCCAATTGACTTATAGAACTCTTAATTATAAATATCTATTATTGATTTTTTTTAAAAGAAAAAATACAAAAAAAAAATTAAAAAATTAATGCTAATAATGTATTGTTGTCAATCTCTAGTATTAATTTTCCAACTTTCTAAAATTCTTGAACAAAGAACTTTGCCCCCCGCCCCCCCAAATTTGAATCCTGGTTCCGTCCCTGGTTGTAGGGCTAACCAAGATCCTATGAACATAGGATCTTTCCTTGTACAGAAGATATGGAGTTAATGTTCCGTGATTTTAGGGTTTTACTTCCCATACAAAGAGGATACGAATATGTAGAAAGATCTTTTGACATGGTGTGCAAGTTCTTTCCATATAAGGATGCATGAGTGAAGAACACGCCAACGGTGTGGGACAGTGTAATTCATTGTCGGTATTGGGCAGCTTGAAGGGTACTTTCCTACCCGACGATGAATGTGAGTAGAGAGCATGGCCGATGTCACGTCATAATCAATCCCAATGGGACCCAATACTCGAAATGTAAAAAAAGATTGAAGGACTTTTCAAACTCAAAGGGTAAATGGAACTTGAAGGGTATTTCCAACCCAAAGTTATTATATATATATATATATATTTTTTTTAATCAACATATGAAGTTATTTTTTTAATTAGATTTTGAATAATTTAAGTTTTTTAATGACCACTTTGAAAAGATTTCCTGGAGTCGCCACTACCTTGAATATTTTCTACAAATTACTTTAAATAAGTGTCTATATATATATATATATATTTCTGGTTTTTGTGTGTAAATCAATTAAAATTTTTTAAAATAAATACTTTCAAACTATTGCATAAGAAGAAGAAACACATTGTTATAAGTATTAAATAAATACTACTTGATTATCTTTAGGTTGTTGTTATTAAGTTGCCTTTTTAGCACCAAAAGAAGATGATTAACCACAATGATGTATGTCCCACATTTTACGAACAAGCTATAATATATAAATTTAATCTCTAAAAAATTGGAATTCTCTTTTTTCCTCGAAAGTGGCATGGAAGTGCAGACCAAACAGCACGAAAGAAAGCGAAGAAAGCTATTTATTGGTCAATAGAATTGGTCAATCCAATGTTTAATAATAATAAGGGTGTTTAATAATAATTACATTATTAATAATAATAATGTAATTATCATTTTATATATAATAATAAAAAGAAACATGGGAGAGTGTTACCTAGGGCCGGTAATGGTATTTATTTATTTATTTATTTATTTTATCTCAATTAGTATTTGTTAAGTCTGTGCTATGTATCTAAGAGTTAGACCCTTTTGCATATACACCACTGTTAGTTTCTTTAAAACCTTCTCCTCTCTCACTTGTGTGTATGTTAAAATACTTAGTATTCTATAAAAAAAAAATTGTATTTGTTTATTTAATTGCCCAATGGTTTTCTGACTCAATTTATTGCTTTTAACGAAATTTGGTAATACAATAAGGCAACACGGTTTAATTGCCATGAGATTTGGTCTTTATTCATATGCAACATGATGTTCAATTATGATTGGACCTTGTATCTTAGACCAAACGCTAATTAATAATTATTGTTGTACACATTAAATTATACATTCTTGTACATAATTATAATTGAAAGCACGAGTTTCTCAAAAATAAATAAATAAATAAAAGAACAATTTTAGTTGTATCTTGTATACATAGAGTGTATCACCATTCTAGACCAAATAGGATAAATTTTTGTTTCTCCTAAATTCTATGAGTGAATTCCAATGGAATTATGGCTTTGCATTTGTTTCAGCATCCTAAATAAGATTACACGCACAAAATTGCAGCTCATCAAGTTACAAATATGTTCAACAAACGAGCTAAAAATTGAAGAACCTAAAGTCATGAAGCATTGACCAGTCCAGTCCTCGTCAAGGGTGCTGACTTTTTATATAATTCGATCGTATACGTAAGAAAATTTAAATTTGTAAGTGAAAAGCATTACATATATTGCCTATCAAATAAAAGATATAAGTTTCCAATTATTGGTTAAAAAGAATATGGGTTTGCATGTTGAGTTGTTTTCAGTATATTTTCTACAAATTACTTTAAATAAGTGTCTATATATATATATATATATATTATAATAACAAAAACGGGTTGTTCCTTAGTTTCTGGTTTTTGTGTGTAAATCAATTAAAAATTTTTAAAATAAATACTTTCAAACTATTGCATAAGAAGAAGAAACACATTGTTATAAGTATTAAATAAATAGTACTTGATTATCTTTAGGTTGTTGTTATTAAGTTGCCTTTTTAGCACCAAATGAAGATGATTAACCACAATGATGTATGTCCCACATTTTACGAACAAGCTATAATATATAAATTTAATCTCTAAAAAATTGGAATTCTCTTTTTTCCTCGAAAGTGGCATGGAAGTGCAGACCAAACAGCACGAAAGAAAGCGAAGAAAGCTATTTATTGGTCAATAGAATTGGTCAATCCAATGTTTAATAATAATAAGGGTGTTTAATAATAATTACATTATTAATAATAATAATGTAATTATCATTTTATATATAATAATAAAAAGAAACATGGGAGAGTGTTACCTAGGGCCGGTAATGGTATTTATTTATTTATTTATTTATTTTATCTCAATTAGTATTTGTTAAGTCTGTGCTGTGTATCTAAGAGTTAGACCCTTTTGCATATACACCACTGTTAGTTTCTTTAAAACCTTCTCCTTTCTGACCTTGTGTGTGTGTTAAAATACTTAGTATTCTATAAAAAAAAAATTAAGTATTTGTTTATTTAATTGCCCAATGGTTTTCTGACTCAATTTATTGCTTTTAACGAAATTTGGTAATACAATAAGGCAACACGGTTTAATTGCCATGAGATTTGGTCTTTATTCATATGCAACATGATGTTCAATTATGATTGGACCTTGTATCTTAGACCAAACGCTAATTAATAATTATTGTTGTACACATTAAATTATACATTCTTGTACATAATTATAATTGAAAGCACGAGTTTCTTAAAAATAAATAAATAAATAAAAGAACAATTTTAGTTGTGTCTTGTATACATAGAGTGTATCTCCATTCTAGACCAAATAGGATAAATTTTTGTTTCTCCTAAATTCTATGAGTGAATTCCAATGGAATTATGGCTTTGCATTTGTTTCAGCATCCTAAATAAGATTACACGCACAAAATTGCAGCTCATCAAGTTACAAATATGTTCAACAAACGAGCTAAAAATTGAAGAACCTGAAGTCATGAAGCATTGACCAGTCCAGTCCTCGTCAAGGGTGCTGACTTTTTATATAATTCGATCGTATACGTAAGAAAATTTAAATTTGTAAGTGAAAAGCATTACATATATTGCCTATCAAATAAAAGATATAAGTTTCCAATTATTGGTTAAAAAGAATATGGGTTTGCATGTTGAGTTGTTTTCAGTGTTACTTTAGTTTAGCTTTTGTAGACAAGAGTCTTCAATTTTTTATTAAGAAATAAGTGGCTTTTATGACCCTTAAAAGGTAAGGTAACTACTAACCATGCATAATTGCATTACTCATATCTTATCTCTTATAGGATCTTTTTTTGTCTATCCTTAGTGGATTGCTCTTTTCCCTTGATAATTATTTTTATATAATATAAATAATTAAATAAATAAATAACCAGAACATCAGAAACATTTTTAGTGCTTAGAATCTCTCTCTTATCTTATCGTCTCTGCAATCATTTTAGGGACAAATCTAGCCAAAGTTTGGTATCTTGTATTTTCCGCTGGTTTGTTTGTTAAAAGATGAGATAAGAAGTGATTTTAAGCAACTAGTTTATTTGCTAAGAGGTAAGACAAAAACTAGAATTAAGCAAATAAGCTAGCTATAAGCAGGGATGCCATCATAAAAAAAAATTATTTTTAGCATGATTCAAACTGTCAATTTTCCAGCCAAAAAACCAAGTTGTTCATCCGCGCGATTAAATTTAATTCACTTTTTTTAATAAATAAGCTTGGTTCGTAAAGGAGATGGGGGTGATTGATGCTTTATAACTAATTGTGCTATGCTTTGGTTCCGATTAAGAAGCAGATCGGACTTAAAAATTCCATAGTATAATTACTCTAGAAATCCCCTGCTAAATTAAACTTTTGCTTATGCTCCATGATGGCTGCAAATTACCTCTAGGGCAAGATGATTATGATGCATATGACATAAAATTGAGGAATGGAATTTCAACTTAGTTGATAGGAAAAGGTAATAACTAACTCTAAAACATCGATCATTTTTATTGCTCCTAGAATTTTACCAGGAAAATCTAACTACCAGATGAAGCTTATGGAAAATTGAATCTATAGGCATGAAAAGCAAATGATCATTTTAGAGGTTTTTCTAACCTTTAAAGGGCAGTAACCACTAAACATCATTTTTGGGGCCTTGGGTTCCATATTACTCAATAAGTTTACGTGTTCTATCCTAATGCATAAACACACTGAATGACTGCATTAGCAAGAAAGTCTAAATAAATTCTTACTGCATCAGCTTATCAACTCAAAACCCAAATCAAAGTCTATTTCATAAAAGAAATTAAACCTTTCAGGTTTAACAATTAACAAATTATAAATCAATTTATTTTTTCTTAACGGTACATACATCAAGCAATAATCATAATGTTACATACAAAAGAAGCATTAAGAACCTCAGCAGCTTCAACAATGTGGTATGAAAATCTAATGTTAGGCAAATGAGCAAAAGAATGTTTTGGATTATCTGTGTTGTTGGCACTTGGCACCGTCTTTAATTTATATCACCTTTTCAGTAGTTTTAGTACATCTCCAACCAGATGTAATGATCCGGTGACAAGAACCTGTAAATCAGCAAAAAGCACAGTAATCACCTAGTTAGCATAAGTGTTGGTCAGGACTCTGAAGTGGGGTGTACTATAACCATTATCATAACGTGGCATATCATTATCACTATTATTCATGACAAATTTCATTTGGAGTTTTCTTCTTGAGATTAAGCCAGAGCCATGGGAATTTTCACAATTAATTTGCCCAGTCTAAATCTCTATAACCCCATATGCAGATTAAGCCATAGTTATCTTACCTGAACTTTTAAGGATGGGTTTTGTTTCACACAATCCCGCAGCCACTTTATTGTCAATGGCAATGAAGGCATTACTGCACTGCAAGCAAAGTAATTATCTGCAGGACTGCAACGAGAAGCATCCTCATAAAGAAATTCATGAGGTAAAATCTTAGCATTGTCCATCTTGGCACCCTTGTCACGTAAAGTATCTACTTCTGCATTTGAAAAGAATAATAGCGTGCTGGTAAGTTCATCCTTTAAAAGATTTAATAAAATAGCAATATTTCAAATCCATACAAAATGAAAAAAGAAAAATATAGAAAAGAAAAGAAAACATGGTCCTGATGCTCCAGGTGAGCGATCAAATTACACTATACTTTGGGTAAGGGGCACTGTCATGATTTCACCAATTAATGAGATTGGGTAAATTACTATTACTGCAATACTGAGAAATCCAAGCTTTCCCATCCTGTATCATGGTGGTTTGCTTTAAATGTTCACCAAACATGGAACTAAAAACCTTAGAAGAGACTGGTTACAGGAACAAATCTTAAATATACAACACCAATCAACTATGCATTGAGCCCACAGTAAAATCAAACCCTCTAATGAGTTCTGCAAATATCATTTTCTTTTAAGTAAAAATTAGATAAAATAAAAATACGAATGCCAAAGCCTTAGTACATGGAAGTTTCTCCGTCTTTTTTATATTGGTTTGTTATTCTTATATTAGCTTAAAGGTATTTTGTAATCAAGTTACATCACTCTAAAATAAATACATGCTATGGTGAAGGAAAAATAATAATTTTGACCCCTAAACCTATTTTCTTAAACTCCTCTGCTCATTCTTCTCTCCCTCTTTCTTTGCCTCCAACCCTAATCTTACATGGTTTACAGCTAAACTAGAAGTATACAAAAAGCCTTTTTTTATATATAACAAAAAAAAAATCTTCAGGGAACCATCTGTGCTTTGGCAGACCTCTTTTCTAATTCCTTTTTTTTCTTTTTTTCTTTTCTTCTTTCCAGTTTCTAATTTGATAAAATAGGTAATTAGTCATTATGCTGAGCTTCTAGATGGGGGATCAAGACACCAACTGGCCTCATAAACTACCAATGGACATGTATGAACCATTTTTTGATACAATCAGCTTTAGTCCTCACTGCTGCTTGGTTCAACTTAGAGAACAAGTGGAACCTCCTAGAATCATTAAACCAACAGTTTCAGCTGGTGATTTGAAACAAAATTTATATAGTTGCCACCTTTAAATGTTGGTTTAGCCCCCAATAACAAGTTCCTCCTCACAAAAATCATTTTATCTCAAATAACCAGAGTGTAGATCATTTCCAAAATATAGAAACTGTTAAGTTCCTCATGGAGCAAGTGCGAACTGTTCCAAGACTCATTGCTATTACCCCTTCAAGTCTCCCAATGAATCTTAATAAAAGGTTATACTTAGTGCATAGAGTTTCCAATTCTGCGGGGAGTTTGGGAGAGGTAATTGGCAGGAAAACATACCCCCTTTTTTATTTTTTTGAGAAATTGATTCCCAGACTCGAACCTCGACATGTCGCTTTGGGTGGAAGGCACTTGCCATCACACCAAAGCCCAGCCTCTCTCCCAATGAATCTTAATGTTCACAGATAAAGAAAAATTATATATGTTGACTTACAATGATATCTGATGGGGCATACCTTTCCCGTGGATAATCTTCTCCCAAAGCATCTGAAGGTTAAATTGCCAAGACAAATCCCTGCCACAGATATCTGAAGGAATTGTTGCTCCAGAAGTAACCTTGCTATAAGTTGACATACTTGGGACAAAAAAGGCTTTTGCAAAATGAGTTCCTGCACAGAATTTTATTAAATCATTCAATGCATGCTCTTAAGTTTCATGACCATGCTGAATTCTTCTTGGGAAGAAAAATAAATTAGAGAAAAAGTAAGACAATTTTTTTATGCAGTCATTTCTTAGGAGGAAAGATTCAAAAGGCCACCTCATTTATCAAAAGTAGATGCCATTGGCAGTACAGAAAATTGAAATTTAAAATTTTGTAAAAACTCTGATGACAAAATCAACCGGTATTTGTTTCCAATGTTATTCCCCAGTGTATAGATTACAGAATATGTCAGCCAATATTTTCTGGAGCGAAGTATCTGGATCATTGTAATTAATTGTTTCAAACTATTATGTCTCTGCTTTATTTATTTATTTTGTTTTCAAAGAAATAAATAGAGCACTAATTAGGATAAAGAAGAATTTTGATTAAGATGATATGGCCATATGGAATAGAGTAAATGACAGGTGCACTGGAATGAAGTGACATGCTTTCAGGCTTTGTAAGAATGCTAGAAATACAAGAGGATGTAAATTGAAGTAGGTAAGAAGCATTCTGCATATGTTTAAGAAGTACATCTATAAATGGGAAAATCTAATAAAACAAAACTCATGCATATAACTACCCTTTGATTGAGCTCAGCTTAGAGAACCAGATCTCTTTGTTACTTAATCGTGTAGTCTTGGATATGTAGGAGAAAATTAATTTCTTGAGAGAGAGAGAGAGGGGGCGGGGGGGGGGGTGACAATATGACTACTTATCCAACTTTGAAGCAGCAATACCTGAGGAAGCACATGTACTCACAAGCCGTGGAAGCAAAATATGTGGGTGTCTCACGTCCATGCAGTTGAACAGAAGAATCTATAATAAGGTATAAACACAGTTACAATCTATTTAAAATTGGAGAAAAGCATCCATCAATAAAAATACAAGCTATCATAACTGGATCACCATAAGTTATCAAGAGACGCCTCTAAACATAAACTCTGAAACTACACCTGGCTGTTTATCATGGATTTTTACCTGCTTTATTAGTTTGTTAGATTCCTCCATGCTCCCACTTCCATGTCGGATGTGACCATTTCCCCAAACTCCCTCTAGATTTTTTAGCTTAAATGAAGAAGAAGACGATATCTGGTTTCCTTTCACAGCACTAGAGAACCACTTGGCACAAGCCTCCATGCTCTCAGGACTGTGAGCTCCATCCAAGTAGAAGGTCAGATCTCCACAAGAATTTTCAAACACTTCAAATGAATTATTGGATTCAGGATAGGTATCATAGACAATCTGAGCCCTCCCAGGAATATGTGCAGTTGAAAGACCTCTAACAAAAGACTCCGGCAAATCAGCCTCCTGGATATCCTGATTTTATATTTCACAAATTTTTTTTTCTTTGGATAAGTAATGTATTCCACAAGTTTAGACAATTAAGGTAGGAGAAAATGGAAACACCAAAGAAGGAAACATGAAAAAACATGTTCTTGAGCCCCAGTCCCAAGATGACCAATATTAAAGAGCCTATTACTCTTTCAAGCATCCATATAATTAAAAAAATACCAACAAAAGGTTACATAATGTTTTATTGTTAGATAAATACAATTCACACACCTGAACAGGATCAAACCTTCCATTCCCCTTGTTCATGGGGGGACAGTAGAATGCCATTTAACCCAGAGGCACTTGGTTTACATGACATGGTTGAGACCATAAATATCCTTACTGAGCTTTTACGAAACTAGATATTTCTGGCTCCATCCTACCCCAAAAAAGCCCTGTGCGTGTGTGTGTACTGTGTACACATAAAAGATAAGCACATACCTACATTCAAACACAAACAGACTACAATGATTATAATTTTGTTATATGTTTAACCAATTTCATAACATTCCATTACCCTCTCATGATGAAAAACTTGGAAGGTTCTGTAAGTTTACAAGCCTGAGATATATTGAGATATAGTTTGCGTGTAAATCAAAAGGCAAAGGCAGATGAATTTCAACCAACATTTTGGAATAGCTTTTCCCAATTTCCTGTTCTTTGGAGCCAACATTTGCAAAGGGAAACAGCAAGACCAGCATTAATGAACTGATGATCACCAGACAAGCCAAGCTTCAATCCATCAAACTTTCTGTTATCAAGAGGTGCAGCTACTTTCAATGGAACCTGCATGTGATAAGAATAGATCAATCAATTATGTCACTATAAATTGGCCTACAATTCTGCTGTAACATCAAACAAATCCATATCTAAATGACTTATGAAAAAAAAAAATTCCTTATCTAATTGTAGGTGCATGTGTGAGTATTAAATCTACACTAATTATTTTATTATTAACTTTGCTGTGAAGTATTCTAATAAAATAATGAAACAATGGAAAAAGGATGATAGTCATTTCTTCTGATAATAAAAGTTTCAATTAATGCACTCTTCCATCTTTAATCTACCCATCCTGAACTTTCAAGAACATATAAGGACATAGCCCTGTTGGGTTAACTAAGCTTGTCAATATAATATTTTAATATAAAATACACCTATTCTTCTTAATCAAAAGTATAATAAAGTTGGATGGCATTTTGGTACCTCAATATATATATATATAGGCTCTGGATTTTATTGTATAGAATTCAATAAATATGTACCAGATTTATTATCATATGCATAATGAATGTATGTATGTGGTTATGAATTTATAATTTACAAATACATTTAAATAACACAAAGCATAGTCAAAGAAACAAGCATACAAAAACACATGAAATTACATATATGAAAGTACTCATCAGATTATATTAACACACAAATTAGAGGAAAAATATGTTAAAACAGGATTAGATACAGATCTTCATCTAATCTGCCTAGCAAAATACATTAGTTATCTGGTATATAGTGAATCCATTGTTAATGTGTTTGCCCATAAAAGTAACAAACATGAAACAAAAGGCCTTTTTTTTTTTTTTGATAGGTCATCATGAAATAACAAGATATAGCTAAAAAATGGCAGGCTCTTGAAAAGGAAAAACAAAATAATAATAAACCTCTTAACATGATTCATCCCATGTGATTGGCTGAGGAATATGATTACCTTCAGTTCATGGGCCCTCTCCAGAAGAACATCCATTGCTTCAGAAAGTTGGGGTACTGTGAATGAAGGAATTTGAGGCTTCAGGAGGAGGGAAGACATCAACCCAATTCAGAAAACACTTGTAAATGAAAACTGCCCATATTAATAATCAAAACAGAAATATTGCAATAAATAACCCATTATTAAGGAAACCAGATACATTATAGTCTGAGTTGCTCAAAGGAGTTTTATACCTTGAAAATTCCAGCCTTGTGTGAAGCTATCTTTCCAAGCGTATCTCCTGCATATCATACAGTCAATATCTAATTAGGCATCCAGATATCTCTTTAACCCCCCCCCCCCCCCCCCCCCCCCGGTATTTTCAACTTTAATTGCATAAGAAATATGGCAAACTAAAAAGTAAACTTGTTTGTAGTAAGAGTCAAACTGGATACAAGATAACAAGTGCATCACAAACAAGTCACTCAAATAGAAAGTTATAAATGTTGCATAAAATAAAATTTGAGATAGAACTGTAACTATACAAAACAAATTGCAGCAAACTTCGTTGAGTCAAAAAAGCACGCACCCAATATTTCTGTATGATCCAACCCCAGAGAAGTAATGCCACAGGCAACAGGCTTTTCAATCTGCATGACTCATCACCAATCTTCATCACGATTATATTTACCTATGCTTAGAATATTTTCAAATAAAGGATGAAGAGAATGCTCAAGTTCTTCTTTACTTATGTCTTTCTTGAAGTAGTCAGAGTAAAACAAATAATATACACTTAAAACTTTAAAAAGTCTGTAAAATTCATCCTTGGTAATTCTGTAAACAGATATATACCACAATTGTTCCCAGCAAAAAGGAAAAGACAAAATAGCATACCACATTTGTTGAGTCATTTGTTCCCCCAAGACCAACTTCAATAATAGCAACATCAACCTAAAGACAGGAGTAATTTTCAGTGACAAAAATATTTCACAACAATTCCAGCAGTGTTACTTTTTAGTCAGGACACAACAGCTGACCAATATAAATTACTTACAATAATAGAATAAATTAGGAATGTCCTTAATATTAAAATAGTGCCCCACTGCTTGAAGGCCATAAAAATGCACAATGAATCAAGAACAAATAATGTAAAAGGTTTAAGTAATAAGCTGGCAGAGATGAATTTAAGAAATTAGAAACAAAAAATACTAGGACAAAGTTCAGAAACCATAGATACCATTATTGCCACAACATTCACAAAAACATAATTCACCATGCAACATGAAAGTAGTATAGTGAAAGTGTAAAAACCATATAACCTTATAAAAGAGTGTAATTCTCACTTTAAATTCCAAACTGAGTATTCCACAATAGAGTCCTTTAGCAATCAGTCAAAGATGAACAACTAGAAAAATATTAAAGGAAAAACTCCTGGATCTCACTGGGGATTGTGGCAAAAATTTGATACATGCAGTCCACATGTCTATATATACACTCCACAAGAGTTTCCTGCCACTTTTTTGTCTAGCGCACAATGTTTCCTATTTTAAAAAGTCAAAAATTACAATTTTCTCCTTTTTCTTTGCTTGTGACCAGAAATAAACTTTATTAGAAAAGAGTAACAAAGTTGCAACCCTAGTTCACCCATAGTATATAAGAGATATTAAGATCAAAAAATAAAAAACAACAGGAACAAAAAAAGATGAAGCAATTGAATCTGCCATCCTATCATAATAGAGCAATCTCAAGAACATTCTTCAATTTTATTTTCTTGAAATAGATGCCTTCAACAGTTCAACCTTTCTATTCTCTCCAAGTGCACTACATAGGACATAATGGGACAACATGAATATGTCTACCAAAGTGACCTTTGAAATAATCCAACACCTCCATAATTGTTATAGACAAACCCTACATAATCCTAAAAATGAGAAGACAAGTGAACAAAGTCTGTGGGCAACATGGGGATGTAGTTTTATTTTTTATTTTTTGGTAAAGTTGAACAAAACTCCGCCTATGCCTGTGCTTAGTGTCATATATTTTGTTCACACCTGGTCCCAAGCCCAAGAAAAGGAGGGTTGCGGTAGGTTGACGGCCATTATAAAATTTAGTCACTCTATTATGAAAAGTTACACACGCCCAACAGGTCTTCAACCCATGGCCTCATCCTCCACCTAGTACTTGTAAAGGAAGAGGTGCTAATTGAGTTAGAGCTCTTGGCAATTACTAAAAATAATCTACAATACCAATCAACTAATCTTTTCTCACTAACCATTTTTTTAGAAGGCCACTTTATATTTACTTTTTACCTGCCGAATGCTTGACAAAGGAAAGTTAATATCCATGCCTCCATTCAAAGCTCAATGGTAGGTTCTAACCTCAAACTCACACGTTGTTACTCATCGATAATAACCATACTATACCAGCCTTGCAAACCTTGGGTACCAATAAAACTTACCAGTGGACTAAATCCATACAATTACCATTCCTCTTGGCTCATTAATTACAAGGTTAACTTTGGAAGAACACAAACCAAAGTTTTCAAAATAGACATTCTTTTTGGGATAGACAGGAAGCTTAAATACACACACACACACACACACACACACACACACACACAAAAACATATATATGTATGTGTGTTTATTTATCTATACATATATAAACAACTACTGCTCATTGGTGGAGCAGAGAAACTAAACGGGCAAAAAGGTCACCATGGAGTCCTCATCAGAAAAGATCCAACTCTGACTGAAACCAGCAACCTTTCTGATGAATTTTTATTTTTTATTTTTTATACATTTTAAGTGGAGGGAAGGGGCATCCAAACCATGGCATCTCCATTGGAAATACCAGGAAATTCATTTGATCTAAGGTCATTGACAACCTTTCTGATGAAATATACCCTCTGTGGATTTAACTTTCATATAATAAGGGAAATAATGCTAAGCAATTTGCTAGGATACATAAGTATCCATGAAAAAAATAATGAAAGAAAGAAATTCAAAAGCACGGATTGCAGCTGCCTAGCCAAACTGAAAATAGGAACTGTGAAAACATCCAAGCCCAAATTGCAATTAAAGGATTCATGACTAACCTTTTCACTTATAAATATCTTGAAAGCCAATAGAGTGAGAAACTGAAATAACGGAGCCATTGGCAGATGCTCCGTAACCTTTTCCTGCAATTCAGACTTCTGGAATCAATAGATGCCAAGTGAGCTTTAAGTAGAAGAAGCATCAAGTAAATGAGTTGCTATATATTTTCCAGAAGTGAACACATAAAGTAATAAAATGAGATGCATTATACAACACTGTATATCGTTCAAATTTGGATCTAAACATCAATTTTAAGTTTCTGAAAATCCCCCAATCCCTTCCAATAAAGATTCATGGACTTAATCATTTCCAACACCATAATGCACATAATAAATTTTAGTTACCATAAGCAACATCAATGGAAGATAACAAAATTTCAATACCAAAGATAATGCTCCGAATAACCAAATTAATAGCCACCTAATATCAAAGGCTAGCTTATTAGTAACATGTCATTGTTTTTTCTTGATAAATTCAATAGTTACAATGGGAGGGGAAATTTGAATCCTAGACATCTTCATTGGAAACACCAGAAGATGCCAATTGAGCTACAAGGCTCTTGGCTTAACATGTCATCATTAGAACATTCAAATTGTTCAAAAGGAAACACAGTCATGACTTTGTTATTAAAATTCACTTTAAGGATAAATACTTTTCTTATCAACAAGCATAAAAGCAACAATAAATTACTAGTGATTTTAAAAAAAAAATAACAAAAAAAACAAAAAATAACACAAGAAGATCAGAACTCTTATGTACAATGCTGGTAATGTCCAAAGAGATCCCATGCCAGCAGTTCCAAGACCATGACCAAAATGCCATGTCTCCTATTTCAATGGTGATTATGAACAATGTTTGGGATGCAAAATATTCTTATTGATCTTTGTAAAAAATTAGATTAAATAAACAAATAAAAACCCAATTGAGTATCATCATCCATCTCTTTTATGAAATAGAAGAACTATAATTTATAGAAAAAGCTAGTGAATATGGTCTGCTTATAATCATCTAAAGCAAGAAATTATACCTTTAAGCGGTTCCAACAATCCCAAAAATACAGTAAAAATTTATCTTCAGATATCTCCAACCTACAAACAATCAAAGTCAGACATGAATAGTAGGTATGCAGAGAATTTTCATATCAACCAAGAACATGATTTGAAATTAATAATTAATGGTTATAAAAACCTAAGAAAGCTAAGATTAATTTTTGTTCACAAAATGTTCTTGAATGTCTGTATATTTACAAGGATTTGTTCCTCTACTATTCCCCCGATTCTCAATAAGAGAACCTTCCATCGAAGTAAAATAATTGTGTTCACTTTCCACTGGAGATCACTTGGCAACCATATTCAGTCCCTTTATGCAAAGATGCTCAAGTGACCTGATGGAAGAACTGGTCAACATTATAATTCTATCAAACACCATTACATGTCAGTCAAGAGCCGAAAGAAACAAATGAGGTCATAAATAGCAGTGACAGATCCAGCAAAAGTATCAGTACAGATGGTCAAAAGGAATCTCCTAGTGCTTTAATCACTAGCTAAAATTCAGAGAATGAAAATGAAATGACTAAATAATTATTTACATTTGCAATTGCAGGTCCAAATGTGCAATGGCAATTACCTTCCACCAAAAGTGATAGATTGCAAGTTCCAATCCGGGAATCAGCCTCTCCAAAAAATTATTAGGGGTAAGGCTACCTACCATGAGAGACCATGACCTCTACAACCACCTCTCCCAGACCCTCACCACCCCCCCCCCCCCAAAAAACAAAAAAAAAAAGTAGGAGCCTTGAGATGGCCATAGTATATTTAGAGAAACAATATCCTCTTTGTAAGCCCAAGAAATTAAGAGTTAAGGAAATAAGGGCTATGTAAGTTGTCTTATTGTACTCATACAATAAAATATTGAGTGCTTTTCTAGTATTGAGGCCTTTTTAATGAGTCATGTGATGTATTTAAACAATTCACGTGGATGGTTTTATGAGCCACCACGTAATGGTTGGAGGAGGTTCCTCCAAATCAATTTGGAGACAAAACTTTGTTCTTTTTTATTCATTTATACCGCTGATCCCATCCAGTCCACTCTTTCATTTAAGACTTGGAATTTGAATCCCTTTTCATTTCTTCAATCATTGATAAGAACTAATAAATAACTCAAGTTTCATTCAAATGAAGCATTTTTACTTAAGTAAATCATCTTCTAGGATGGGACTTTTTTAGGAGCATTAATATCATCATAACAACTGCCATTAAAAACACACACAGAGTACTAAACACAAAGTTGATATCACGTGATTCATTTGAACACTAACCCATCTATTCGAAATCGTTCCCTCACATCAATTAGGTGAGGAGAAGTGAAGAGTCCAGTTCGAAAACCACACTCCCTTAAAATAGCCTCACTGAATGTACATGTAGAACCCTGAAATGTGAATCCATTAAGCCAACAGTTAAATTAAGCAAGAGAAAAACATATCAAATATCACCTACTCATTACTTATGTAATCCTTTCATATAGAGGCATCAAATTACTACAGTACAAATACAGATATTAGCAATGCATCACCTAATATTTTTGTCACTTTGTCATGTTAGTACTTGGATCCATGTCAAACAACCACATTTGTGCTTACATGAAGATGATGCATTTCAACAATGTGTATTCATAAAGATAGTGCATTTCAAACTTTAAGATGATTCAGTCTTTACAGAATGGATAAACATGCTACCATGTTAACAATAATAAAGTTTCAAAATAGTAAAATAAGATCAAATTAATATAAATGGAAGAGTACCTTCCCCTTAGTTCCTGCCACATGAATTATTTTGAGCCCATCAATCTGTTCTTCCAAGCCAAGAATCTGTAAAGAAAAACAAGCACTGCGTGTTAAAATCTAAACAAAATTATTTTTACAAAATATTTTCTCAGATTGGATGAGGTACTGCATAATTGAACCTCAAGGAGCATTTTTTATGTTCCTAAAACCAAGGGAAAGGTTTGAGGAAAGATTTCAATTAAGTTGAGTGGTAGACCCTCATATATTTTTAAATGAATTTTCTACAAATTGAATTTAACATGTTGGAAACCATCAAACCCAAAAGCAGCTGTTGGAAGTATGCCAATAATGTATATCAAACATATTGCTGACAAGACAAATACATGTACAGAAAATTACTAGTATTAGTATACAGCACTCTTAACTATAAATACTTCAAACATGAAGGAGGAATTACATCAGTGTTACCTTGAGATACTCAGACATTCGTTCCAATTTTCTATATGTACCACCTACAGATGATTTGGCTCCTCGTTTCTGACTTGTAATGAGAGATGAAAGAGCTTCCATGGCAGTTTCATATGAAGATGGAATGGAAAAATCTTGCAAGTGCTCCTTCACAACCCCATTGCTTCCCAATTTTTCCATGACTTCTGATGACATCTTTGTATACCTAACACCTAAAACAGTTGGCCAAAAATACGTTTGAAAACTCAAGTTTAATCTTTTGTACCATGCAGCAAGATGAAGAGTTATTTAAAGAATTATATGGTTCATACTTTCTAGTTCTACATCAATCAATCTCTAATGAATGATGAAATTGAAGGTCTATGCTATTGGCCATCTGACAATGAAAACAAACTGAGAAGATGATAAAACCATAATGGAAACTTCTATGCTATCCTGGTGAGTTCATGTAGAGGAAGCAAAGCACAAAGGAGAAAACAGGAAAAGGGGAAAATATGAGATTATAGAACAATAGACAAGAGCCAGAGTGGAAAGTCGAGAAACCAGAATCTTTTATTTACTATACTACAAATCTATCAAGAAAAATACAGTTTCTCCCCATCATTCATTTTCCTTCTTGAGATTCACAATAAAGTAGAGTACAAGGGAAGTCAATTCTTGGAGGACCAGCATTTCCATTTCCCTAAAAGGGCTACAAACCCCATATATGTAATTATAAGGAGAATAAAGCTCTAAGTGCACTAGTTTTAGGTGTATTGCATTCAGATATTTGAGTTAAAACAAAAATGGAAGTATGTAGCATGAAGATTGCAATGGTTGATAAAGTATAATGTATATAGCAGTGACCAATTCATCTGCTTCTATTATAAAATTTTCATAGTCTCTCCTGGATGTGCTAATTTTCCTTTTTGAATCGTTTAAAATTGCACCTGTAATAATGTTTCAGTTTGGGCAAGAATTTTGAAATTACCACTTTATATTAGTTGTTTGGCAGGAATTCTGGAGAATTCCCCAATCTAGAACACTAGCACATTAGGAAATCGAAAATTCAGACAAGTAATTTCCTGAACTGTTGCCATGTTCTGTTAGAGGATTATAGTAGTATACATACTGAGGAAATAACACCTAACAAAAAAAATCCAAACCCCTCACACACCCCCCCCCCCTGGCCTTTTTGTCTTATTTATCCCCCAATAACTCTCCCAAAGAAGTAAAAAATACCCCCCCCCCCCCCCCGCGCCTTTTTGTCTTATTTATCCCCCAATAACTCTCCCAAAGAAGTAAAAAATATTATCTGTGTGATTTGGAAACTTTATATTACCCCAATTTCTTTTGGATGAGCAAGTTATCTAATTCCGTTTGGAAGTTACTGGAGTACAGTATTTCTTACTAATTTATTAAAAGCATGGATAAAAGCATATATGAGTTCTACATAACTCTTGACCTATAGCTTGTTTTAGAATAAGGCTTACAATGTCTAGTGAGATTACGTGCATCTAGGCAAGCTGGCAAACAAGTTAAGCTCCATGTTCTTTTGCTGGAAAACTGACAATCTCTCCTATGTAAGTGAGAGACTCCAAATATCCCACACTTCAGGCCAGAGTTTGTATAAACGAGCATCAGAAGATATCAATCCTGTGGGACACAACAGCAGTCAGTCAAAAATACCAAGATAAATTATTAAAGGAAAGTAGAGCTCAGTGCAAATTGACGGAAAGCTGCAATGAAAGTATAATGCAAGGGCAACATCCCCACTCTGCCACGACATACCAGCCATATTCCACAGTTTGTTCCAACTATGACATTTCAATGTGATTATGCAAATAAAATGTTTATTGAGACAGAATGCCCCATCTAATACATTGGAAAGTGACATGAACTGTTACATGTTCATGCTTAGGAGCCAAAAATTGTGAAACAGAAACCAATGTGTCCTGCAAGGACCAAATGTCACTCCAAACAATAGGTGAACCATAAAAAATGGAGGAAAAATTAAGAATAGAAAAAATGGGGAAAAAACATTCATATAGTTTGGATTCAGTAGTGAGGCACTGATATTCTGGCACATAAAAGTTTTGGGCTGCCAAGTGCAAGTGCACTGGTTCAGGATTTGAGAGCTGCTAATTCATACAAAAATGTGTCATGAAAGTCAAATTTCCAATTACCTATTCGGTGCTCATTACCTGGATATCATTGTTTTCACTATACCTATTGATAAAGTCACCCAAGAATCTTTCTGAAACTTTCAATCTCCTTTTATTTCCCAAACTGTTTATCTATATCAACAAAATCAGATTTTATGGGAAAAAGATTCCACACTCAATTACATCAAATTTTCTAAAATAAACATATCCAATATTTTTCAAAGGAGATGGCACATAAAATCCACATCTAAACCAACTAAATCCAACAAAGCAACATATTTTATCAGTATCGCTTAGAAGAATTAATAAATGACAAATAAAACACCCCTCATCTAATTTCTCAAATTTTCTCAGCAACCATTTTATTTCTTATTCCACTGCTCCTCTTTGTCCCAGTTCAATACAGAGTAACTTGCGGCTCACCAAAGTAAAGATTAACGCGACAAACAAAATACCCAGAACCCAATTTCATTCATTTTTCTCATGCTTTCTCACCCACCAACCCACAAACACATACTCAGTTATAACTTCACTTTTTTCTTTTTCTTTTTTTGTTTTCCTACTCCTTCAACACTACAGAAGATTCTGAACCAAACCCATCTCTTTTTTTCTCATCTTTACGCAACAAAAATCAATAAAACAGTTCCAAAGTACCCAACAGACACCAAATCTCATAAGCAAGAATGAATAAAAAGTCCAAAACAAAAAGATATATATGAGGCATATGCTTGTATATATTCGAGAGACAGAGAAAGAGAAGTGGCTGACCGAGGAACCATGGAGAACAGAGAGAGTCTTAGTCTAGTTCGGATAGTGGGTCTGTGGTTGAAGGGAGAGAGATATTGGTGGCAGGCACTTGTTTGTTTCTGTGTCAATCTCCGTGCATTATGAACCAGTGTCTGCGTTTAAGGTCTACAGGCTTACAAGTACCTCTCTTTTTCTTAAACTATGTTGTGTTTTGAGGGCTGCTGTGTAGTCCACATGAATATATATATATATGAAATAAGAATGTGGGAACCACATTGCAATTTGCCACAATTTTTGTACCAATTCATGCCCATTCAATGCGGTATCAAAAAAAAAAATGCGGTATTTTCCCTAGATTTATTGTGGGAATATATTCTTTCTAAAAGTATCACTTTTCTAGATTCCCAAAAAAGAAAAGTACCCCTTGTCTAAATTTATAGCAAGTCCATACAATTTTTCTTCTTTCAAAATTAAAAAAAAATACTATAATCACAACATTTTTACAACAAATTTTAAATAACAGGTTATTACTAGTTGTTATTATTAGAGAGGAAAAAAAAAGTCTATACAATTTGTTTTTTTGGAGATAATTCTAAAAATTATAATAAGTCTATACATATTTTTTTAAAGATAATTTGATAGTTGGAAAGATAACTTAATTCTCAACGTTTTTGTTAAAAACATCATGAGACACCAGTTAAGTTAAAAACCTCTTTAACTTTTTCAAATCAATTTGATGGAATCTCATTCAACTAGTTAGGGGTTTTAACTCAATTAAGAATGGTAGAGAAATCTTTCTTTAAACTAAATCAAATGAAAATGTCCCAAAAATATATATATAAATGAAAATTTTCTTTTGGGCAATTTACAAATACCATCAATTTGATGTAGTTTTGAAATTTGGAGCTACCTAATACAGTATCTTATTTTTGTGACATTTATGTCCTTTTATGATTAGTTGTGTGAGGCATTTTAATTAACTTCAATGGAATTTAGTTTCATAAATTTTTCCTGTTAACTTTAACAAATGGAGTTTTGATGACAGGCCAAGTGCCAACATCAGCGATTGCTAAAGAATAAAGGAAAAATATCATTTTCACCTAATACTTATATTATACAAGTAATTGTAATAAGACTATGATGATAAATTTGTCATCTTAGACACTTGACGTTCTCTCCTAACTTTGGATTATAAATTAAGTCTTTTTCTTCAAGATTTTATTAACAAGTAATGCTACACATTTTTCTTCAAGCTTTTCATTTTTTAAAATGGTGGCCCCTCTCTCTCACTTGTATATTTGAAGGAAAAGACCCTCTTCAAGTCCACCAGTAAACTTATTTGGAGTTCATAGACCTTAAGGTATATTCTAGTGAATCAATGGAAATTTTTTAACTTAACATTTCTTTCTTAGTTCTAATGCTGTACACACTACTTATTGAAATGTGCAAGTGGAAATTTTAAAACAATCAATTTTGTTTATTCTTTCTTTCAAAGGAAACTTGATCCTGGAATATTCTGGTTGATCAGTCAAGATCTTTAGTTGAATGTTCTTAGTTTAAATGTTGTCACACTACATGACAGTGGGTGGAATTGGAATTAAAGAAGATAAGCCAGAAAATTTGCATTTTTTTCTTTGCCATACTAAAAGAGAACTCTATTTGGCCACAAATCCAAATCTCAACTTGGCCTGATGTTCAAATCAATATTATCATGGAGCAAATGCATTCAAACCATTTGAATTTTGAAGTAGGCATGGCACCCTTCTCTGAGAAATGGACAGTCAGCTTAATTACTTGCATCAAACCCAACATGTAACACACATTACATTTGACATGCCCTACAAGCTATACGTGTTATGAACAATTGTTGAAGCAACTGCCATTGACATCTCCCTTTCATAGTTGTTATGATCGTAGTTGCATTAATACCAGTTGATATTGAGCACACTTTTAAATTCTCTCTCTCTCTCTGGGAGAATCAATTACACTTTAAATCATAATACTTCAACAGAAAGACTTTAGTATTAATAGCATATACCATGGGGATCGATTACTTTAGTTGATTACATATGTAGATGATATGTGATTCAATTTTTATTTTATAAACTAGCTGTGAACCTATACGTTGCGCATGATAATTATTTTTATGGTGATTTTATTAAATTGAGAGAGAGAGAGCATTTTTTTTTTTGTGAGGGAAAACTATGTATAGAATAGAAGAGATAGTGAGAAATTTATAGTAAGAGAGTGTGAATAAGAACAGACAAAAATAAAGGAAAATGAAGGGAAAGAGGAAAAATGATATTAATGTAGAGAGTAGTGGGGAGATAAAAATGTAAGGAAGAGATAAAGGTTGGAGAAGTAGTGGGGAGATGAAAATGTAAGAGAGGGAGAAAGATTGGAGAAGTGTAAATATTAAAAAAATAAATGTTAAAAACAATTATAGGAAAATTAGAAAGAAAAAAGATAATGATGTAGACGTTGATGTGGATCAACTGGAGCTTAGTAACAATAAATATTACACTTTAGCTTTTAGATATATATAAATAAATAAATAAAGATACTATTTTATTGCTCTCGCACAATGTATCTTCAAGGCTTTCAACCAGAAACTAATCACTGTTCACGCTGAATGGGCCCACAAAGGGGTAAAACGCTGGCCCAAATTTTTTTTTTCAAAGTGCAGATAGCAAGACTCAAATTGGAGAGCATACAAAGATGCTATTTTTATTTCTTAGAAAATTAGCTAAATCTTAAAAGAAGGCCGTCACTTTTCTCATCTTGGTAGTCAAGATGCTTGCCAAAGTCTACAATCAATCAAAACCACCACTTTCCACTGGGCCTACTCCCACCAAACCAAGGTTTACCAAGTAACCATTGCAAAGAGACGAAGTTGTCTTTCACACTATCAAAAAGAAAGATGTGTAAAGAGTCAAGGCCAAAAAAAAAAAAAAAAAAGGAAGAAGAAGAGGGAGAGAGAGAGAAAAGAAATATAATGTATATGTGAAAAAAAGAAAGATGTGTAAAGAGTCAAGGCCAAAAAAAAAAAAAAAAAAAAGGAAGAAGAAGAGGGAGAGAGAGAGAAAAGAAATATAATGTATATGTGAAAAGAAAGAGAAGGAAGACAACAAATTTTAAAAACAAAACACAACAATTTTGCAATCATATATAATTTGTTTTGAGTATATTATTTTAAATTTTCCAAAGGAGATCTTGCTCCATTATGCAAGTCAGCAAAGTGTAATGATGTATTGAAACCTTGTTTTATGATTTTGTAGTGGTAAATGATGAAACCAATAATGGTTGGGTACATATATCATGCCAGTTATTGATGCAGATGACCAAAATTAATGATTTTAATTATACTTGGTTCCAAAGCTTCCTTCAATTCGGTTAGGAGTTATGGTTCCTTGCACAAATTGTGCAGAATATGTTTATTTCATCATTCGTTAACCACCTAATAAAGTAATCTCACAGAAGTTGCAGGGATTATATTTTTTAAATTCATTTGCAAACCTATCATAAAATAATTCTATACATATGCCTACGCATTCATTTATTCAAAATTATTAACATAAAAACTATGATGGTATGACCCAATCTTTTTCTTAAAGTAAAGAAAAAGAGATGATTTTTTTTTTCATCTGCACTTTAATTAGGATAGACACTGTCATGCTTGACTTAATGTATTTAAACAAATCAATTAGAATGGAGTTATAATCGTCAACAATGTCATTCTTCAATGACCTAACACCCTTTGAGGATTCTAGTCAACTAAGATAATGAAAGAAACAACCTACTTGACCTGACCACCGCGGCACCAACTACATTAATCAGTGACCAAGTCGTGTAAAATTTGGATATATACCTGCAATCCATGAAACATGAAAGGAACCTAGTATGCAGCTTTTGAAGACTGATTAGACAACCTAGTATGCACACTATTTGAATTTCTTAATTACATCTAGAAAATCGAGGAATGATCCCTGTAATTGCCTCTTTTGTTAAAGTAGGTTTAAAAAGCTTAATTCTCTATTTACTATGGACCACTCAATTATAATAGGATTCAATTTCTCAATTTTGATGCTTTATTTTAGATAGATAAGACACTTTACATTTCAGCCAGCCCCAAACCAGAACATTCAACAACAGATACAGAGACTTGAGCATCCATTTAACCCCAAAATTTAACAATCTGGGCAATAGGTTGCTAGAGCCCTTTGCTTGGAAGAAAAAGCTATAAATGGAGTTCCATCTTAAGGTTTCCCTACTGATACACTGTCTGAAGTCTGCATATGACTCTTGCTAGAACCCTTTCAGCTCACTTTTTCTTGTATCTATTGGTAATGTGAGATATCTTACAGGTTGCAGGATGTTCATTGAGATTTTTTATGTCCAAAGAGATAACTATATGCAACCAAGTCCATATAATCAATCTTTCAGGTATACGCTGAATTTGGCACCCTTGTACCCTGTCAGACTCAAACGTTTTAAAGCTAAACAATCGATACATTATCGCCTACATGATTAAAGATTGAGAAGGTTGATACAATACCTGTGTGATGTCCCTTTTGCCAAACGTTTACAGGCAGATTTATATAACAGGAGAACTCAAATCTTAAAGAATATGTAAGACGCATATGCAAGATATATATATATATATATATATAGAGGCACATGGCACAAAAAAATAAGTATAACGTTAATGTAACTGGTAAAATTTTGTATGTAACAAAACACTAGTTAGACTTCTTTGAAGATGTAAATACTATGTCAAGAGCCTTGCAGCTCGGGTTGGCACCTCCTTGTGTTTCCAAATGAGACATTTAGGATTCAAATTCCCCTCTCCCCTATTGTAACCATTGAATTATCAACAACAAAAAAGAGTAAGGTGTAATAATCTCTTATCATTAAAAGAAGTACAATCTCTCTCTCTCTCTGATGAAGACTCTGGATTAGTGCTCTTATTATATATAGAAGTTCTCAATTAGATTGTTCTACCTTTTCTAGACAAACTTCTGAAATCCAAAAGATAATCATTCTGGGAATTCTAATTTAAATAAGAATTTGTTTTTGGAAATCTAAGTGTCAAGAGTTTAATTACAAGACTAAGAAAGACATTTCAATAAGACTCTTTACAAGTCATGAATTTACTGCCAATTGTTGTAGCACTTTCAATGGTTCCAAGCACATGATCATGGCTAATTAGTAAATTATGCTGATTAAAATCTGCCATTGGATTCTCCTTTGCAAGAAGGCTAGTGTTTCAAAGTAAGGAGTATAAAGGCAAAAACACCGCAGCTCTCTTTTTGTCAAAAATATACTTTCAATGATCCAAGAGTGCAACTGAGATTAGTACAAATGACATTGAAGCCAAAATTTGAACAATTGTAAGGCAAGGTCAGAATACTTTTTAAAGACCTCAAAACCAAGAAAGCCAACTTAACAAAGAAACATTAATAGAAATAACTTATGAATGATAACACCTATAGTGACTGTAATTCTGTTCTGCTCACACCAAACAAAAGTACAAGACAACTTCCAAACTTTTAAAAACACCTTGCTCGAGGTTAAAATGGACAATCATTTGTTCTGGGGAAAGGAAAAATGAAAAGAGAGGAAAGAAAACTTTTTTTTTTGGTAGCTTTTTTGACAATGCGGAGAAAAGTTTGAAGCAACTTGTAGTAGCTACCATGTAAATGTGGCTTACATAACGAGTGAGCCAGATGAAAGATGAGTACTTCACAACTTTAAATAAATACTGATCCTTTTTTCACTTTGAATGAAGGCCTAATCAACACTTAGAGAGCTTACACAACAGAAAAGCAAAGCACAAACTTGAACCATCAATATTTGCATTCAATAGGTGGCAAAGAAAAAGAAAATTCATTAATCTAGTTTACATACAACAACATAATTCTTACAGTACACACCCCTTCAATCACTTGAATCTGTTCTCTAATAACAACTACCAATCATCACTCTTGTATATTGCACTCATCATGAATCCTATATGACATGATATAGTGAAGTAAATCAACGTTATGATCCAGAGATTACTCTGCATTGGGCTGTTGTTTTCCCCTTGACCTGCTACACAAGGGAGTGCTAGATGGAATAAATACATAAAGTAGAGGATTGGGATGAATATTGCCATGGAAACTAAGATGGTAAGGGTCAAGAACAAGACCCTGGTTTTGGTGAAGAAATATAATAATTCAACATAACCTAAAAAAAAAACATATTCCACTGACCCCTTAATAGAAAACCCCCACCGACCACGTTCTCACAATGCAAAATCTCAAACACCAATTAAACTTCACCACGCCACACACATACACACACACAAAATAAGCAAACAAAAGCAACTGCAAATTAGATGGTAACCCAAGATCATAACAAGAACAAATGAAACAATTTTAGCAAAAATAAAAAAGATCAAATGACACAAATTCTTATAATAGAAAACTAAACTCATATTCATCATAGTTCAGACAAATTCTTAAAGAAGCCTAACCTCATCAACACATGAAGAATCTAGAATTGGTTCTGTATTTCGTCAAGATAATCACATTCATAGTTATTACCTTTAGTATTTCAAAGTCCACCTCGTTCCCTTCTTTTTTTATATTCCTACCCAAAGATGCTAAATGAATCCCTATATAATTCTTTTCTTGCAATTACAAATTCACCAATGCAACTAAATACTAAAACTTATGCTGTTGTTTTCCTTGGTAATGCAATCCACAACAGGATCAAAACCAAATGCTACCCAACAAACACTATTGCGGCATAGCTTTGTAGCTCACTGATATTTCTTGGTGTCCTTACCTTATGATGAGAAATAAGGTTCAAATCCTCCATTTCCTACTTGTTGAAACAATTAAAAAAGGAAGAAAAAAAAATCAAATAAATAAATTCAGAAAAAAGAAGAAGAAATTAAAGAGCTCAATTAATTATTTTTTTGACAAAACTACAACTAGATAATTTAGTATAGGGAAATGTGAAAACATGCATGCCTTGCCTTTCTATTATTATCAAAGAGCAATGATAGTTACACACTCAACATACACATATTACCACATGAATTGAAATCTTGTTTTAAACTCAATTTCAGTTAAAATTGTGAAATCATGAAAATACAATTTCACAATTTTAATTAAAATCGTATTTTAAAAACATGGTTTCAAAATGGAGTGTGTACTGAGGTGTAATATCATACGTGCAATAAGATTTTTCTGATTATCAAATAAATATCAACTTAGCTACATGATTCGATCAGAAAGCGAAGGAAGCCTCCTGAAAAAGTTCAAAACTGGTGATGGCATCCGATCACGAAATATGGGATGGCGCAAATAATAGAACCCAAACGCCATTGCCACCATCTTCGACGGTACCATATACATTATCATGGCCACCACAAAACACAACCCAACAAATATCCCAGTTGCACGAGGGTCCCTCCATGTCACCAACGCTTGCACACGTTCACCTTGCGAAGCTATATCTCCCAATATCCTCTGTACACGTGCCCCAACCGTGCGTAGCTTATCATACCTGCCACCAATAAGTCTAGAGTTATATATATATATATATATATATTCACAAAAAATGAGGTAGCAAGTTGTAAATGATAGACAATTAAATTTAAAAATGAATCCAAATGAGAATCATTAACAACTCAATAAATATAGTTATGAATTTGTTATGAAAATATTATGCATATGACATTATTGTACCTTGCACGCACAACCTCATTTGGCCTATTACTTGGCACCATATCGAACTCCTCGTCTAGCTCATCGCGGTCCACACCATCAACCAGTGAAATCCTAGGATCAAAATGTGGAAGTGGCTCCCTTGACTTAAACCTATAGTTCCAAGCCCCAATTACAAACACATAAAATGCTAATGTGGGCACAATTAGATCAGGGAACCACACCAACATCACAAACAATGCATGTACAAGAATCGTGGCCATCGGATTCCTCCATGTACGAATCTCCTCCACCCATTTGATAATATCCATAAAACCAACAATCACATTGATGATCCTAAAATAGTTTACACGTACTTTTCTCATGCTGAAACCTTGTGAGTCTGCATCCAACATGTAAAGCACAACCTCGCGTTTAACCGGCGGTTCTGATCGTGACAAGTGTACTGCTATGGTCTTAGCTGCAATGTTCCTCAGCATCTCTTGCTGAACTATCCCAAGTGGCTTTATATGATGCATCAATGGCAACAAAGGCTGAGAGTACACGTGAAGAATATCCAAATTTGAAGCTGCTCGTGTGAACCGAATTGCAATCTCCAAGTCTCCCATTTTCTTCATTCCAGAATTGGACAAAACCAGCAATGGATACGAGTTTCTGTACACTTTACCAGTCTGCAATGTAGAAATACGCACTCGAACTTTTCCAATACGAGAATCAGGTTTAGAAGTACTGTCTGTTTCGAATAATATTCCTGAGCTATCATCAAAAACTCCAACACTCAACACAGTGCATGGATCATATACCTTCCATGTGTACTGCTCATTCCACTTGGGTTCCAAGCTGTCGGAAATGGTACGCGTACGTATCCATTTTGATCCGTATTTAGCAACACAGTATGCATCTGTAAAGCCTTTACCTTTTCCCATCGTCTTCATCGGTATCAAACTCTTGCATCCAATGATACCAAGCTCGATTGTACCTACAGGGGGCTTCCACAGTTGCCTTGCGGTAGGACGGTAATCGCTGCATAGGTGCGCAGCCTCATCCATCACATGATAGCCACCATCGAAGCATAAGCGGAGATGGACTCTACCTTTGTACATCGCCCTCTTCTCATCGTTGTTTGGGGCCTCTAAGTTGAACCTAATAGTTTGCATAAGCAATATCAGCATCAACATGTTTTTTTCTACATAGGTAACATTACATGCAACATTTAAATAATGAAAATAGAAATATTTTGTCACACACTTAAATAGTGCACACTCCGTAAACATCAAATCTAAAATTGAATGCTTGAAAATCATAATTTTTGTTCAAATATCATTAATAAAACGGTAATATGTACAGACGATATACATTAATAAGTGTGTGATAATCACTTGTTAATGAAAATATCCATAACAATCATGTAAGTGAAAATAAAAATTCATAAAATTAGTTTACGAGAGCACTTTCTAACAATACCAGTGGGATGCCACCTTTCGATCGTCCACACGCCTTTCGATGGCCGCGTTTGGAATCCTCACAATACCAATGGTTACCGGTGGTGCTTTACTAGATTGTCGCATTTCGAGGAAAAAGATTAAGTAATCGCTGAATGGCTCGGCGGCTATAAATAGTAAGTCTTCGTTCCACAACGGTGAGCCATCGCGTGTGACAGAGACTTTGGTTTTCAACACTTGATAAATTCCCAACTGTGCTTTGATTTGGAATGACAAATCTTTCAATGGCAGATCAAGAATGTCTTGAGCTTCTAAAACAGTAGCTCTGAGGTACCACAGCTTTGGAGATTGGTAAACTTTGGCTCTTGAGTTCACATTGTTACGACAGTCAGTACTCTTTGTTGCATCAGGGAATGCCTCGTCAGCCTGCGTGCCAATCCAAGTGGCAAGCATGAGCTCACCTGGATAGTGAGTCTCATTTCCATCCAACCTGTACCACTGTGGGGCCAATGGACTATCTGGTGGGTCCCGCAATGGGATTTCCGCCACATCAAAGCAAATCCCACCTAAGAAAGTGTTGTGAACTGAGTCCCACACGGAGACTTCTAAGGTGGAGGAAGAATCCGGGGAGTTGCGGCCGAAAGCAAATGTCTGGTCCCACTCGAAGAAGAAATTAGGACTTTTTCGAGCAGGGTTGGACTGAGCATTGTGTCCTGCTGAGACCCCAATTCTGACAATTGGATTCACGATGCTGGGGAGTTTTCTTGCCTTCACCACTTGAACGAATAAGTAGTGCATCTTCTCGACGAGATCGAATGAGGACTTCTCTATTGTCATGCTTTCTGTTGGATCCAATGGAGTAAAGTTGCTTCCATGTCCTGTAAATGGCCTCTTAATTGGCTGCGGACCTGCGATTCTCACCTCGGGCACTGATTTAGAAACAGATGCTTGCATCATTTCGATGACAGGATCATCTGGATGCGTGGGCTCTTCCACGCCTCCAACAGTGGAAGAGTCCACCTCTGGAGGCGTGGGCTCTTCCACTGCTGGTTGAGGAGGAGGCTGAGATGATTCTGTTGGCTTCTCAGGTTCAGCTTCCGCATTCTCTGGTGGTGGCGCCGCTGCAGCTTCAGCTTCATCTGCAGCAGCAGGTGGCTCTTCATTAGGCTTCTCTCCATCAGCAGCAGGTGGGGCAGGAGCTGGTTCCGGTGGCGGTGGGGCTGCCGCAGCTGGCGGTTCTTCTTGCTTTTTTTCAGGCTCTGGAGGTGGCGGTGGTGGGACGACCTCGTTCTCATCACGATCGACATAATAAATCTTGAGACCAATGTCACCTTGGATCCAAGAAAACAAGCTCTTCTTCTGTAAAGGGAAATATATCAAGGCCTCCTCGCCTTTCTTAACGAAAAGCTGTGTGGAATCCAAGCGTATCCAACCGAGGAAGTTGTTCCTCGTTGTTGGTCCATGGTTCTTGTCATGGTAAATCACAACCTCCAACAGGTCTCCCAACACTTGGGCGTCGGAGGGCTTGGCCACGTTAAACTCCAGAACCTCATTCCACGTTGGGTTCAATTCGCAAATTGCTGTTTTTGTTCGCTTCCGCTGCCCGTAGTAGTCGACCTGGACGTAGGGACTAGACGTGCCGTGACCGTCTTTTGGCGACAGATTCCGGGCATCCACCACTTCAACTATCAGCTTCCGAACCATCTTGATTGAGAGATGTAGTAATATGTGGGAGCTTCAAAGCAAGACCTGTTGTTGTGTGCTTCTTTGTGTTATTGTGCTACCATTACTCTCGCATGGCATGGTCTGGTATGTAAGTTTTGAGAGACTATGAAAGAGAAAAACACGGGGTGTGTCCTGTGAACTAGTGTTCAGTATTGGAATTCTTTTCTTGGTTTTGGGGTAAGAAATAGTGCAAAAGGTGTGTATAGAATAGATGAGAAAAGAAACAATTAAAGGTGCTAAACTTGGTGTGGAAACAGCTTTAGTCTTTGCTTATTGATTAGGATATTACTTCCTTTTGACACTGAAGATTCTCTCTCACCTCTCAATTTTTATCTTTTTCTTTTGGCCATCCCATAGAGATGTAACCAGTTGGCATCAATTGGTAACTTGATTAACACCGAGTGATGGACAAATCTGCAAAGCTTTTTTCCAAAGAATGGCTAGATTTTGTATCACCGACTATGGTTTTTTTTATCCAAGACAACATTGCTTTTTAATTGGACAGAAGTTGTCAAGACCCTAGTCAGTAGCCACTAGCTATTTACCACTCTTTTCTCATACTTTAAGAAGAAGAAGAATGACATCAGAGATGGACAATGTATGAACATGCAAGCTTTTTCCAAAGATAACTTAAGTGTTTCACCGACTATGAGTGCTTTTTAATTTGACAAAAGATGTCACCCCTTGGTCAGTAGGCACTAGCTACCTCCTTTCACATACTTCAAGAAATCTTGGCCTGATAAGAACAGTAGTGTGTATGCATGTGGGGTTGGCTGCATAAACACTATTTTATTACCAAATAAAATGGTTGGACTCACGAATAAAACAGAGCATTTTTGCAATCATATTAAGTTTGTTTTGAAATTTTGAATTTTATTCTTAATTTTTCAGAAGACATCTTGCTCCGTTATGCAAGTGTATTAATGTATTGAATTTTTTTTTTATAATGATTTTGTAGTGGTAAATGATAAAACCCATGCAGGTTTTGCCGTAAAATATAAATATTAGGATGAGTGTATAAATTTCAATGTAGTAAGTTGTTAATATTAATCACATGTGTACACATTGAAAGATTGTTTATTGTGTTGTTTTTTCACCTTAGGCCCTCATCATAATAAAATACCAATAAAGACCTATGTCTAACCCTGCCCTCTCCACAATTTGCATTTTCTAGTATGCAAATTTGGGTGTTAGGCTGAAAGCAATAATGGTTTTGTATATATATGCCATGCCAGTTATTGATGCAGATCGATGGCCAAAATTAGTAGTGATAAATCATACTTGGTTCCAAAGCCTCCTTCAATTCGATTATAATTAGGTGTTATGTTTCCTTGCCCAAATCGTGCAAATTTTGTTTTTCATCATTTGTTAGTTACCTGCTTAAATAATCTCAGAGATGTTGTAGAGATTATCCTTTATAAAATTCATTTGCTAGCCTATCATAAAATAATCCTATACATATACCTACACATAAGTATTCAAAATTATCAATATAAAATTTTGGTGGTTATGACCTAAAGGAAAGAAAAGGGATTTTTTTTTCTTCTAAAAGCTGCACTTTAGGACACAGTCATGCTTGACTTAATGTATTTGAACTAATAAATTAGCATGGAGTTTGATGCATCAACAACGTCATTCTTCATGGACCTACACTCTTTGAGGATTCTATTCATCCAAAAATGCATGCAGATCAGCAAGTAATTAAGATAAATAGATAATGGAAGTCCAAAGACACAGATCATGCCCTACTTCCTCACAAAAGAAAGAAACAACAACCTACTAACTAGACCACGAACTACATTTAAATACATGAAACGTATTGAAACATGAGAAGGAACCTAGTATGCAGCTATGCACATATAAACATATAAAAGTACTTATACCTACATACACATAGGACAATTAGGTTGGTCAGACTGGGTCTAGATTTTACCTCGAATGACCCCATTTTCAATTGGATTGATTGATTACTAATACCAAATCAAACGGGCAGATTGGAATTTCTCGATACTCAACCAGGCCAGGCTTTCCCATGTCTTGATATGTATGACTTAGCTTCTATGACCCAGACAGGCCAATTTTCCTGTTATTGCTCCATTTAGTAAACAATAATTACTTAATAAAAAGAATGAAAATTTGCAATCTTCTGGAATGTTTGCTGATATGGGCAGAACATTTACAACTGCTGCACTTGGAAAAGGTTCAGGAGAACCCCATTCTCCATGATCAAATGAGCAGCAGTTAAACTATCTTGGCAAAGTGAAAGCAGCGTCAACCATTCTGCCCATCAATTAAGTGCCTATCTAAAGAAACGAGATCACTAAGTTCAACTCTGGCATCAATTGATTAACATGGCCATGAAGGCAATCACCATCAAATTCTCAACCCAAGAGAGCCGGAAGGCTTAACAATTAGCCAGGAGCATAGTGATCCACAAAAACACTAACAAAAACACAGGAAGAAATCAAGGCTTTGCAGATTAACTTGGAAAACTTAAGGCAGTCCAGAACACAAGAACTCAACTCATTAGCTACTCCTCTAAAACAACCACTTCCTTTTAGGTCCTGATCTGTTCATCCTACATCAATTAATCATGTAGAATTAGCAAATAAGATAAGAAAACCATAGGAAATAAATGAAATGTTCCATAAGCAAAATTGTGAAATAGCACAAAAAATTAGGGGAGAAAAAGTGAAAACAGATTATTTTTGGGATTGTTATAAGTGTATGTATGATGCAGAATTGGCATAAATTATGAAAACACCAGCTAATTTGAAAGAAATTTCATAAACTAAATCTATCTACCATCTAACTTGTCATCATCTTGTGAAAGGCCATTATTCACTAACACTAAAGGTGGGATGTCTTCAGTTCCATAGGTCATTCCATGTAAGTTTCTTTGGAGTATGATAACCCTCTCTAGAAACTCCATGTTGTTGAACTCCAATAGCAGCAGATGATGACAATTTTTCATGAGGTTTCCAGAGTTACATACGGGAGTTCTAAGGGAAAAATACAAGTTAAGACTCTTCTCACTTCTTTCTCTTGTTCTTCCTACAATTTTTCTGGAGCCCTCTCTTGTTGTCCTCCTCTACCTTTTATAGCCATCTTTCTCCTCCTCCAACTGTCCTACTTTTAGTTGGATTTAGTGGGATACTTGTCTCATCAGTACCTTCTCCTGCCATTTCTTGTTTATGAAGATAGACTTTTGGAGGTGCTTTTACTATTCAGGCCAATCATCTAGCATTTAATGTGGCCAACATTAGGTAGGGAGAGGTACGCAAAAGGTTATCATCATTAGCTAAACACATAACCACTTCTTGGTTGAGTTATGTTTTAAGGTGGATTTCTCGGATTACCTCAGTAATGGACCTAGATGGTCTCTTCTCAAAGAGGGGCTCGGTCATCTCACACTGGCGCATGGGCCGGGCCTATTTTGCATATAGGGTTTTTTGGAGCATTCTCTTCGGGTTCAGGTCTTCGAGGCAGATTCAATCTACTCCTCCACAGTTGTTTTAAAATTATTTGCATTTTTCTTTTGAAATGAAATATTGTAGCTATATTTTCCAATCAAATATAAGTCATATTTTTTTTGAAAACAATATAAGTCATATTTTATAATCTAATTATATGTGAAATATTATTGAACTAAAAAACTAATTAACATTGCAAAGGAAATAAAATAAAAACCACACTTCTAACTTTAAGTCTTAGACAACAAATAACCAAAGACAACTTAACAACTCAAGTCGTTTGCATAAAAAAAGGAAATGCTAAACAATCAATAAATATGTTCTGAAGTTTACCAAAAATAAAGAGTTAAAAACAATACACGCTAGTACACAATCCATGTGGATACACTCGATAACATAGTGCAGGTCACAAGGAATGAAATGCCTATTGTGTTTATTGCCTTTTGTAACCAATTTTGATTTTTAGGGAGGCTTAAGTATAAATATTTTTTATTTTAGGGAGGCAAAGTATAAATACTTAGGGAGGCTAAGTGTGTGTGTGTATATATATATATATATTTATTTATTTAAATTTAAATTTCAGGGAGTCCAAGCATAGTTCCGTCCTTATAAATTTACATAATTATACACATGTGAGTCAGTTTTAGGCAAAAATATGTAAATTTGACACATTTTTTTATTATACAAACATTTGAGTGCTCTTGTCTTGTGGCTTCTGAAGGAGAGCCATCCAAGCTGAATCACGCTAAGACCAAATGGAGCTCATCCAGTTGCTCTGCAAATGCGCCCTTGTTGAAACTTCTCAAGCATAGTGTTGAGATCTTAGAATATTACAATTGATCTCTCTCTCTCCACAAAGGCACAAACAATTGGCAAAGAACTGGTCAAACACTAGATTATATGATGGCACGATATTGCAATCTGCTCTGAAGATTTCCACGCTAATATCATCGGTTTATTTCCCATCAACAACACTTCTGTTATCAACAATTGAATAGTTGATGTAAAGGTTTTCATTTCATCCAAATAGTGATGCTTCAATGATTCTAAGAGAGAGTTTTGTGTGGAATCATAACGATAATGGGTTGTCCATTTCCCCTCGTATATGACAAAGAACAATGGAAACAAGACCAATATTTTACACATGTTTTTTCACTAAACTGTCACAAATTGCATCCATGCCTGGCCCCCAAGAAAATGTTATTTAATTAGACAGGAAAAAAAAAAACAATAAACAAGTGCTACATCTTTGGTAGAGAGTTATATAAAGATAACATAATTTTTATTAATTATTCTGATTTCATTTATCATTAAAATTTAACTGGTCCAATGTACAAGGGATGGGAGAAATGTCACATGAGATGTGGCAGCTGCAAAACCGTACATATTGGAGATCAACCACAGCATGAATTCACTTTGTTCTTCAATCTACTGAAGTTATAACGAGCTACCCCAATGCACCAATAAGAATATACTGCAAGAGAGAAATGGCACATGTTACTTTCTGAATAAATTTAATAGCTTTGCATTTTTGGGATTCTTAAGTTCAACCAATTATTACATGTTATTAGAAAAAAATTCAATACTTTGAACAGATTTTGAATTTTGGGATTCCAAACTTGAACTTGTAGATACCACAATAAGCATTTATAAACAAACTTCAATCAGATGCTGACCAAAGAGAGGACAATTTGTATACATGTAACAAAATCTAAGTGCTAATATTATTAAGAATTTGATGTTAAAAGTAGCAATAAAATGGTTACTTCAGGAATTATCAAATAAAATTTTAGAGAAAACAATATTTTTTTTTTTTTTTAAGTTCTTTCGGTCAAACACAAACCTTGTTAATTGGTTATTCAGTCATATGAAAATTGTCACCCAGCCAACATAAGATAGGAATCTGCCAGTAACAGAAATGTAAGCAATAAGAATATTTATTTTTCAAATTCAAGAAGTGACCCTTTGTGCATGCTATGTTTATCAGAAAAATAAGAACATGGACGAAGAAAACTGGTGGTGACCTCTTGTTCTTGTCATACTCTAAATTTGGTTTCAAGTCTTTTCAGGATCTTGTACACCATCTTTCACAAATCCTACTCATCACTAACCAATAAGGTACCATTCTAAGCCAGCATTGCAAAATAGTTGGTGATGATAGGAATATCGCCAGAAGGTTTACAATATGGTCCATTGGGCTCCCAACCAATATTATACAAAACTCCATAAGTGTTGTTCATAGCATTTAACTAAGGCCAAATTGCAAAAAAGACCCCTTACTGTTTGGGTCAATTTCAAACAGACCCCCTTTACTTTCAATTTTAAGTTATTGACCCATGAACTATAAAAATGACAAAATTGACCCCTTCATCTCATTCAATCATGTGCACTGCATGTGACACTTTGTTATAAATTTTTTTTAGTAGAACTTAATTAAAAAACACAATTTTAATATCATTCTAAAACAAAGATGTAATGAAATACTCATGAGAATTATAATTTAATAAAACTTCTCTTGAAAATAAATTTTAAAATAAAATATAAAAAAAGGAGCTTGGTTAATAAGAAAATGAAATAAAATTAAAGGAATATAATTTTGAATCAAATTACAATCTTTTTTGCTAAGATCTACAATTGAATCATGATAAAAATGTTGATTACAAAAGCTAAAACTGCCACCTCAATCCCCCTTCCCCCCCCCCCACTCTCTCTCTCTCTCTCTGATCTGCTTGAAATTGACCCAAATCTAAGGGGGTCTTTTAGCACTTTGGGGTTCAATAAATTCCTTTCATTTGCACTGATATGATCAATTATGGTCAATCAAACAATGATATCTCATATATTTACCATCAGATTTGGTATCAAATCTATTTTCTGTTATCTATTTCAAAAGGAAGGGATCATGCCTTAACTAATATAGATAACAATATGAAACAAAGCAAAACAAACAAACAATCAATTAATCTAAGTGACGACTCCAGAACCATGGGATATGAAACTGCACTTGAAATTTACCACTCGTGTGTGTGTGCCTGCACATGTCTGTGTGTAAATCATGCCAAAAACAATGCATATGCATACGGTGTTGACAATGAGGCTGCACAAAATGATGACTCCTCCATGCCAACATGGCGCACATAAAACCAAAAAATTTACAAATAAAATTACAAAATCAAAGAGCAAGGCTATTTGCAAGAGTTTTTACCCTATGGCTCTGCCCATTATGTGTTGCCGCAGAAGCAAGAGCTGACCAAGAGTATACAGAAGTCTGTCATCCACATAATTATTATCTCCTGGGATAGAAATCAATATATAGAAAGGGAGAATATTAGGTTAACAAGATGACCCACCCAAAAAATAAATACAGCATTAATATCATCAACTAACATTTAAACTGCAGCAGATGTAGTAAGGGGAAAGCAAGAAGATGTACACTATGATGCTAACACCAGCCCATCTATAATGATACCAAACCACCTCCAGAAAAAACTTTCATTTAGGAACCCGGGGAGTGGGGATTACATAAGTAACTCAATTAATTCCAAACTAAATGTTTAATTTTCCAAAAGTTGGTACCTTTACTGAGGGCATCAACCTCTCCAGTATCTTGTCGTTCATGGACCTGCAAAAACATTAAACTATTAAAACTCACTAAACAACGCAGTAATGAAAGTTAACACTTCCTAATGAAAAAGCCATAGGTTCAGAGATAAGCGAAGTATGCAAAAGGTAAACACTTTAAAGTATTCTGTCAGTTCTTCATACTCTTCTTTCTGGCTTTTGGCATTGAATGATAAAATGCCTCAATTTAACTCTCAGAAACCAAAATGCAGTCCCAATTAGTCCCTTCATTTGACAAAACTTATTTCACAAGCCAAGAAAGTTCTGGCAAAGGCAACTCTCTGCTTGCTTTATCTCAAGGCATCTATTTCTATAACCATTCTTGTGTATAAACATTTTATATATATATATATATAGTATGTATATATATAGGTAATAGAAGTTTTATTGAAAAGAAAAGTACAATGTGTTTACGATAATAAAATTATTGTGTATGAACTTATTGTATTAATCTAGAACATCTTTCATGACCATCATATGCAAATATACTATCACAAAGTAGGTGCCCTCTGATGCATAGAGTTACAATATCTTTCCATTTAATAATGCTTTCAGTAATCTTAATGACATCTACAGAAAACAGGTATCAGTCACGATAAATTTAAAGATGACAGCCAAACAGCAGCATAAAGATTAAAGAGAAGACTAGATCTTCAGGCCATTCTTCTAAGTGCCAGCCCTACATAAGGACAGGGTCGGTACTAACCATGTATTCACAAACCAAAGATTAGAATCCATGTAGTAGACAAAGTCATATATATATATATATATATAATCAGAACAAAGTCATCTAGAATTAAGGCTATATTTTCACTTGAACCAAGGACTAGAGATGGTAACAAGGTTTTTTTTTAATTAATCTACAGTTGGATTACATTGCATCCTTATATTCTACATGTTTATAAAATATCAAGATGATAAGAGATCCATAACTATCCAATCAATAAAATATTTAAATTTCAAGTTCAATGAATTTTAATTACAGACAACATGAATTACTTATAAAAAAAAAAAAAGATTGACACAGAACAAATGTATTAATTGACTGGTGGCATTTTAAAAAAATTAACCCAATAAAATTTATTAAGTGATGTAGCATTAACCAAGAGTTAGATCAAATGTATGGAAGGCTTAGCTTTCCTTAAATTGAAAATAAATAGTTTCAACCAAAAGAATGGAATTCTTTTTTTTTTAAGTAAACATCAAAAAAAAGGAATTCTGGTTTCAAACAAGATAAATTGTAACATTTAGGAATTTATGGCTTTTTGAAATAGAAATTAAGAGTAGTTCACTATGGTCAATGTAGACAGACATGAACTCAAGTAAACTTGCTGCCTATAATACAAAGAATGGCATTGCATTTGCAGAAAAGGGAAAAGTGAAAAGAAGAGGCTAAAATTGAACAAGGAATGGCATGCACAATCAACTATAAGAACTGAGTGAAAACATTCAATGTATGCCCATGACACAGATACACATGCATGAGAGAGAGAAAGAGAGTCATTGCACAAAGAACTTACAAGAATTTTGGGTGAACACCATCCATTTAGAACTCTCAATTCATCACGATCTTTATTCAAGTGTTACAACGAATTAACTGAAGTAAAGTGGATCTGCCTTTGGTATGATGTAAAGCCATGAAAAAGCCGTATCCAATTAGTTTCCTAAATTTACAAATGAATTGAGTAAAAAGAATACCAGCTTCTGCTGAGTTGCGTCCTGTTACATTAACCAAACAATTACTGGTTCACCAGTTCATCATTTTATACTAACTCCTGGACAATATGGACCTCAAAGCACCCAATTGGCTTGAAGAAAAAGGAGGTACTCTACTCTGAGCCAATGTCAGGATCAGCTTGGCCTTACCAAACTGCCCATTCTTCTTAAGGCCTTCAAGCAACGTATGAATGGTATCCACATTTGGAAACCAATTTTTTCTCATGCAATCTTTACACATTGTATATGCTAAATCAAAATCCCTTCCCTTACAGAGATAATGAATCATAGTCTGGTAAATCTTAACATTGGGTTTGTGCCCCTTGGCATGAAAAGCAGAATAGACCCTTTTGGCCATTTCAAGATACCCAGCCTGGCAGAACCCTTTGATTACCAGATTATAGGTAACCTCATCAGGTGCAATCCCAAGCTTCTAGACAACATGAATTCCTCATCAAAAAATGAAAAAAAAAAAAAAAAAAAAATCAGATTGACACAGAATTTGGCATGTATTAAGAACAAAGAGAATGTGTAATTGACTGGTGGCGTTTTCAAAAAATTAACCCAATAAAATTTATTAAGTGATGTAGCATTAACCAAGAGTTAGATCAAATGTATGGAAGGCTTAGCTTTCCTTAAATTGAAAATAAATAGTTTCAACCAAAAGAATGGATTTTTTTTTTTTTTTTAATTATAAGTAAAGATCAAAAAAATGGAATTCTGGTTTCAAACAAGATAAATTGTAACATTTATGAATTTATGGCTTTTTGAAATAGAAATTAAGAGTAGTTCACTATGGTCAATGTAGACAGACATGAACTCAAGAAAACTTGCTGCTTATAATACAAAGAATGGCATTGCATTTGCAGAAAAGGGAAAAGTGAAAAGAAGAGACTAAAATTGAACAAGGAATGGCATTGCACAATCAACTATAAGAACTGAGTGAAAACATTCAATGTATGCCCATGACATATATACACATGCACAAGAGAGAGAAAGAGAGTCATTGCACAAAGAACTTACAAGAATTTTGGGTGAACACCATCCATTTAGAACTCGTAATTCATCATGATCTTTATTCAAGTGTTACAACGAATTAACTGAAGTAAAGTGGATCTGCCTTTGGTATGATATAAAGCCATTAAAAAGCCGTATCCAATTAGTTTCCCAAATTTAAAAATGAATTGAGTAAAAAGAATACCAGCTTCTGCTGAGTTGTGTCCTGTTACATTAATCAAACAATTACTGGTTCACCAGTTCATCATTTTATACTAACTCCTGGACAATATGGACCTCAAAGCACCCAATTGGCTTGAAGAAAAAGGAGGTACTCTACTCTGAGCCAATGTCAGGATCAGCTTGGCCTTACCAAACTGCCCATTCTTCTTAAGGCCTTCAAGCAACGTATGAATGGTATCCACATTTGGAAACCAATTTTTTCTCATGCAATCTTTACACATTGTATATGCTAAATCAAAATCCCTTCCCTTACAGAGATAATGAATCATAGTCTGGTAAATCTTAACATTGGGTTTGTGCCCCTTGGCATGAAAAGCAGAATAGACCCTTTTGGCCATTTCAAGATACCCAGCCTGGCAGAACCCTTTGATTACCAGATTATAGGTAACCTCATCAGGTGCAATCCCAAGCTTCTGCATCATATCCATCAAACTATTAGCTTGCCATGCTCGTCTCCTATTAGCCAAATATTGAATCCTAACATTAAAAGTTGCCAGATTCGGTATACACCCCTTTAGCACCATTAGATTCCACAACCCATTGCCAATCTCACACCTGTTTTCCTTATAAAATGCTGAAATAAGCGTTGTGTACGTAACCACATCTGGCTTTATTCCTAACTTTTCCATCTCTACCATGATTAAATATGCTTTATCCAAAGCACCTATTTCACAGAAAGCCTTAATAACAATATTAACTGAAAATATGTCCAGTTCAACACCAAACATCACAGGTACATCATTAAGAAATTCCTCAACTGCATGTAAATTACGTGTCTGTGTCAAAACCTTAAGTGCAGCATTGAAAGATTTAACAGTCCTTTGACACCCATACAGATGCATATTAGAAAAAGTATCAAGAGCATGTTTAGTCATCCCAGCCTTACCATACAACATTATAATCCTCAAAATAAACCCTTCACGCCGACCCTGGGGAAGAGTCTTCTGATGCTCAAGCAAATGCTCGATGTAATCAAAGCGACCTGCACCAGCTAGCCTAGACACCGTGTCTTCAAATGCAAAACGGTTTTCAATGACAAGCCGATTGTGTGCATTGGCCTTAAATAAATGGAACAACTTCTCAGGGTCCCGCTCGTTCTTAAGTTTCACAAGAGCAGGTTCTTCTAATGGCTTTGGATTCCGAATGCAATTGGATACAGCTGCAGGGCTTTCAGTTGATGGAATGGCAGCAACAGCATGATAGAATCTGCGAACATATCGCAGAGAGAGCATGTTCTAGAAATCTCCTCAGATTGAAAGATACACATCCATCAAAATCTAGACTTCATTCAATATTCTCAGGAAATATCCAATACCCTCAAAACAAATTGGAAAATCCCAAAAAATATTTAACACCCAAAATCAAGATTCTAATGCAATATCCAATACCAACATTAGAACTTGCAGCCTCCAGAAACACTAACACCCAAAAAAAATAAATCAACGTCTCTGATTTGGCTCAAAACGAAACACTCCCAGATGCTGAAATCAACATTCAAGACACTAACTTGAGAAAATACTCAATACCCAGGTAAGAAATTGAAGAACCCAGAAGCATAAACACTGAAATACGAAAGAATATGAAGCCAAAATAGGATTTTGCTCAAATTGAAACACACCCAGATGGTGAAATCAACATTCTAAGCAAAGCCTAGTTGGTAGAGAGAGCAAGGGTGATCGAATCCTCACCTGGAATGGGGCGGCCGCCTCTTTAGCTGGATGGAGGAGTAAGAGAGAGAGAGAGAGAGAGAGAGGGCGGCTTGTGGGTTTAGTTGCCCGTGAAATTATTTATTGGTGCATTCGTTTTTTCAGTGGGAGCTGTGAACCGAGAAGGTGGAGCTCATGCTCCGAGTAATGGGGTTTTGGGGGGTTTTAGGTTTTTTGGTTTTGGTATTCACTATTCTGGGAAAATAAAATTAAAAATAATAATAATAATAATTAAAACGATGGGTTAAAATGTTGTTGAAAGTCTTGAACTTGATTGGTGGATGAAGTGAAGGGTTTTGGGTTCACTACAGGGCTTTTGTGCATTGGAGGCACCATGGACCCAAATACAAGAAGTTACGCTATAAAATCTACCACTTTTGTTATAACTTGTTGGCGTTATGAGTTGTAACTTACCATGTGAAAATATCATAAAAATGCTAGTATCACAACAAAACTCATAATTTTTGCCACAACTTGTTTACTTGGTAAATTGTGAGTGATGCAATAAAAGTGATAGGTTTACAACTTCATAACTAACAACTTGCCACATGGACAAATTGTGAGAAAATTTGTGGATTTTGTTTTGGTAATAGCACGTGCAATGCACATGACTCACTTGACTGGTTCTATTAAATGAGTAATGACATTACATATGACAAGTACAAATGTCATCTTTCTATTGATGGTTGGAGTCAAACTCTGTCATATTTTAAAATGATAAGTGAGTAATGACATTACATATGACAAGTACAAATATCATCTTTCTATTGATAGTTGGAGTCAAACTCTGTCATATTTTAAAATGATTTCGTGTAAGTCATGTATCATGCCAAGGAAGAGTCCTGTATCCTTTAAGATGGTCTCAAGATGTGGGTTACAAGTTTTGAATTCAAAATCACATAAATTTCATGAGGTCTAGGAAACTACAAAGCTATCCCCTTGAGATTAATGATTTGTTCTTATGTTTAAAGGAAATGCAAAGTAGCTAGTCATATTTTTGTGACAACAATACACCTTGAAAAGGAAAAAGCTTCACCAAAATAAAATAATTTTGATCTTTTAATTACTTTGTAGTGTTATTTAATTTGTTCAAATTTTTCATTTAAAAAAAAACATAAATCAAGTTATTTAGCAGGAACTTGAGTCTGAATAGAAAATGGGAACAGTAAAACATTGGTGTCAAATTGGACGTTTTGTGATAACAATTTAAACCCAACAATGTGTTAGGCTGCTAACATTAGAATAGGTAGCCACCCAATTAATCTTACTTCAATCAGTGGACTTCACACTATTCTCATAAATGGGTTAGTAACATAGGTTAATGTGACATTCTTAAAAGAGGGTTTTTTTCCTTTTTCTTTTTCTTCTTTTTGTTTTTTGGGTGGAAATGGATAGAAATGTTGTATACTATTATATTATTCGACAAACAACCCCCACCAACTTGGACTAACCGGTAAAAGAGAGCCCATTTCTCGTTAGCGAGCCGCACATCAATAAATCATCAAATGCTCATATCCTTAACATTGAAAATAGGGCTCTACCACCGTGCACCTTAGCATAATGTAACTACTTGTGAGGTAGAAGTGCTTGTGAGGTATTGTTTTGAAGGAGGAGTTTAAGTCTCTGAGAGGGAACTTCAAACACATTCACTCATATTAAAACTAAAGTAGAATTCTATCTCAAATTATTTATAAAAAAATAAAATAAAATAAATAAAAATAAAATAAAAAAAAAGGGTCTAAACGAGCCGAGCTTTGTGATTATTGAATATTCAAGCTCGGCTCAATAACAAATATAAAGTGTTCAAGCTTAACTTGAGCTTGAACCAAGCTTACAAACTATGTTTGAGCTTAAGCTTGTCAAATAGTCCAAAAGCTTTAACTCAACTTGGACCAAGCTCATGAAATAAATTAAGTCGAGCTCAAGCTCAATGTCAATCTTTTGAACTCGATACAATACAAGAACATATTATAAGCCCATATTAAACATTTTAAGCTCAATGTCAATCTTTTGAACTCGATACAACACAAGAACATATTATAAGCCCATATTAAACATTTTCAAGCTCATTTGATTTACACGTGGTGCCAACTCTCAATTAATTGACGGCTTAGTAAGATATTAGTTTATTTTTGAAGTCCACATCAATCTTATTACCTAGCCCATACACCAAACTAAGCTCAGCTTGTTTTTCATTGAGCACTTTTGTTCACAAGTTTGTTCATAAAGTCTTTTTATCAAGGCAAGCTCGAGTTGTTCATGAATAGTTTGGCTTATTTATAGCCCTATTTGAAAACGCCACCCCCCCTAGTCCAAAAGTCATCCTCCCTCTCGTGTGTGCTAATCTCACATGGTGTTTTTTTTTTTTAATGGAAATCTGAAATCTCACATGGTAATTGGACCTACATATGAGCGACAATGCATTTATTAGATGTATAAGATAATAAATGCATCCAAAATTCACCCTTTAGTCTCTCATGTAGAGACCAGAAAATCTCTATCTTCACAAGTACTTGCAAAGAACTTATCAAATGCTACAGATTTTAAGATGACATGATATTGCAATCTGCCCTGAAGGTTTCTACATCAACACTCAAAACCCGTGCAATCTGCAAAGGTTCCCTTTCTATCAAAATCTGCAAAGGTTCAGTCCATATATACAGTTACGCTTAAACGATTCAATGAGATAATGCTTGGTATGGATAGCCAATTAAGGTTTTCCATTCTCCCTGCTGTGTATGTATGACAGAGCAGTGGTAACAAGCTCAATACTTTACACATGATATTTTCCTTAATTGTCACAAAACGCATCCTTGCCTGGCCCCCAAGAAAAGGGTTATCAAATTTGACAAAAAGCATTAATCAACTGAAAAAGTGCAACATTAGTTATAAGAGCTAGATAAAGGTGACAAAATTTTAACCAACTATTCTGATTTAATTTATCATTAGAATTCAACTTATCCAATGTACAAAGGATGGGAGAAATGAGACATCTAAGAGATGGCAGTTGCTAACATGTTTGTATCGGAGATCAAACACAACTTGAATTCGCTTCATTCTTCAATCTTTTGATGTTATAACCAGCAACCCCAATGCACCAATAAGAATATACTGCAAGAGAGAAATGATTGATGTTACTTTCTGTGTAAATTTAATAGCTTTGCAGTTTTTGGAATTCTAAAGTTAAATTGATTATTACATTTCATGAAAAAAATTCTAGTACTTCAAACAGAGTTCCAATTTGAGATTCTAAAGTGGAACTCATAGATGCCACAAAGACATTTATGAACAAACTTTAATCAGATGTTGACCAAAGAGATGAAAAAATTTCAACATGTCATGAAATCTAAGCAATAATATTATTAAGAATCAGAAATAGACTAGAAAAAAAACATTTAATTTCAGAAATTACCAAACAAAATTCTAGAGAACATTTTTTTTTCTTTGTTCTTTTCAATAACTTCTTTTTTTTATATATATAATAAAAAGTTTATTAGAAAAGGAAAAGAGAATGACACATAATAAGATGTGCACAAGAAGTTCTTTTGGTGAGAGACACAAACCTTGATAATTGGCTTTTCAGTCATGATAATTGTCACCCAGCCAACATAAGGTAGGAACCTGCCAGCGACAGAAATGTAAGCAACATGAAGATTTATTTTTCAAATTCAAGAAATAAAGGTGCAGTTACCCTTGGATATGGTACTTTTAAAAGAAAAATATGAAAATGAACGAAGAAAACTGGTGGCAATCTATTGTGTGTCAAACACAAAATTTGGTTAAAAGTATTTTAAAGATCATCTACACCATCTTCACAAAACCACTCATCACTAACTTGTAAGGCACCCTACTCATCCAGCATTGTTGGTGATTTGACAGAAGGTTCAGAACATACAGGGCATTGGACTTCCCAATATATTATCCATGAGTTCATTTCACATAGAATTTAGAAAATTTCCTTTCAATTGCATTGATAGGATCATTGTTAATAAAACAATGACGTTTCTAATACCAGCTTTAAAAAAATGAAGTTTCTAATATAGATCATCAGATTTGGTGAGAAATCTATTTTCAAAAGATGGGATCATGCCTTAATTGCTATAGATGATGATATGCGCAGAACAAAACAAAACAAACAAGAAAACAATTAGTCTAAATGATGATTCAATAACCATGAGACATCAAACTGCCACAGAAATGCACCCCTAATGTGTGTAGGCGCACATGCATGTGTGTGGGTGTCTTTATGTATGTAAATTGCTAATAAAATGTGTCCATGCAAAACACGTTGCTCTCAGAAAGGCTGCACCAAATGATGACTCCTCCATGCTAACATGGTGCAATTAACCCAAAAAATAAAAATAATGAAAATAAATGAATAAGATCAAGTAAGAAGACTATTGCTAGAATTTTTACCCAACGGCTCTGCCCATTATGTGGTGCCGTTGCAGCCAGAGCTGACCATGAGCATACAGAAGTCTGTCATCCCCATAATTATTATCTCCTGAGATAGACAGTAACATATGGAAAGGGAGAATGTCAGGATAACAGCAGATGAACCACCAATTTTTTTTAAAAAAAATGCAGTATTGATATCATTAAGTAACATATTAAAACTGCAGCAGGTATAGTAATGAGAAAGCAAGAAGATAAATTATAATGCTAAGACCCGCCCATGTAAAATGATAACCACCTCCAGAAATAACAATCATGGATTACATCTCAATAAATTCCAATCAAAAAGTTCAATTTTCCAAAAGCCAACACCTTTTGTGAGTACATCAACCTCTCCAGTGTCCTGCCGTTCATGGACCTGCAAAAAGAATTAACTATTAAGACTCACTAAACAACACAGTATTAATGTTTACCAATGAAAAGGCATAAGCTCTGACATATAAGCAAAAGGTAAAAACTTCAAAGTATTCTGTCAGTTCTTCAAACAATTCTTTCTGGCTTTTAGCATCAAAAGCTAAAATGCCACAACTCAACTCTCAGAAGTCAAAATGCTGTCACACATTCACCTGTCATGTGACAACTTATTTCACAAGCCAAGAAATTTCTGGCAAAGGAAGCTCTTTCCTTGCTCTATCTTAAGGCATCATTTTTTTTTATAACCATTATAGATTATGAACTTTTTGTATTAATCTAGAACATCTCTCATAACCATTGTTAGCAAACATACCATCACAGAATAGGTGCCATCTATTTGATGCATAAGAGTTACAACAATTATATCTTTCAATTTTAACAATGTGGTCAATAATCTTAATGACAGCTACAGAAAACATAAATCAGTTACAATACATCTACAGATGCCAACCATCCAGCAGCAAAAAGAGATGACTAGCTCTTCAGACCAAACAGCATTCTCATCATAGCCTGCCCTGTATAAGGACATATTCAGTACCCACTGTTGGCAACATAGTATTTGTTCAAAGCACTGTAACTTAACTCTCCTCAACTAAGCCTTAGTCTATCTAATTAAGTCAGCTTTCTTCCAAGCAACTCAACCCCAATTAACTTGGAAAAGAATCCATTTAGCCAATAAAGTCATTTTGAATTAAGGCTTAATTGAGTTGAGTAGAGCTGAGTTGAGCATCTGCCATGCAAGCAAAGGGGGTTGGGGTGGGGAGAGTTTTCAGATAATTGAGAGAACTTCCCAGGTTACTCAAAATTAACATGACCAAAAAGTTAATCTTTTATCACTTGAACCAAGGGCAAGAGATGGTAACAAAGCAGACTTTACAGGGCACCTGACCTATTGGCAAACGAACTAAACATTCTGGGATTTAATCTAATGCCTAAAATGGTAATAAAAACATTTAAAATTTAACTTCATTGGTCAAGTCAAAATATCCTTAATAAAACTAAGCACAATATACCATGTCCTCCTTAAGCATCAACATCTATGGGGTCAGGTGTAGACATATCAATACAAGCATCCAATTGAGCACCTCTATTGCCCAGAGTCTAATCTTATCTAATACTCTTAAAAGTGAATAGGACAAATTATGCTGCATGTTAGAACTCAACTTTATGCAAGTCCAGTCATTTACTCAAATAGGGGCAAACTCAGATCAAAACATAAGAGCTTTAGCAGCATAATCATAGTGCATATAGCTTCCACCAAGGTAACAAAGGCACCAGTATTCTATGGAAATGTAGTATAAAGTCAGGATGATGTGTTTACCTTAATGACACGATGGACAATAGGAATCTCGCGACCCTGAACAAATACATACATGAAAAAGAAAAATATGAGCAATGAAAAAAAAAAAAAAGGGTGGGAGGCTGGGAAGTTGAAGAACAAGAGAGCAGAGATCTCAAGAGAGAGAACAAGAACTCAAAAATAAGTTAAACAAGCATACATGCATGACAACACAATGCAAAATAGTACAAAAATATAAATAGCATTAGTTATCTGAACCTCAACACATTACATAAAACAAAAAGTTTGTAAAAATTTGTGTTAATATTATGAAAATTCATAGTAACTAGTCAAGTTTTCTTGTCCAGTTTCCTTTTCATGTAAATTATATTCAGTATGTTATATCTGCTTATCCTAATGCAATTGCTCACTACTTTTTTTTAGAAGTTCAAACTACACCTGGTCAAACTTTTTTCAATGTCACATCACTTAATAACTTTATACTAGATGTAATTTTTAATAAATTATCTATTGGATTACATTGTATCTTAAATCCTACACTTATGAAATACCAAGATGATCAATCGCTTTTGTGAATTAATTCAACAATTAATTAAACCTTTTCTTTATTTTTTTTCACAAAATTTTCATAAGATACATCAATCGCTTCTTTCTAACTACTGTCCATCTCAAGCCAAATGCTTTTCTTTTCTTTTCTTTTTTCTTTTTTTGTATTCTCCATTTTCCAAAGTAGCCTAAACAAAATACAAAAATAAAAATTAATTTTGGTAAAAACTTTATTTTTTAGGCTACTTTGTGTTCATTTCTGTGTACATGTAGTCTATTCTTTCAATAAAATACTTTTACTTATAAAATAAAATTTTAAAAAAGCACTGTCAAATTGATATACACAAAAACAATGAGTTTAAGGACAGATACAAAAAGTATTCTAAAGACATTTTAAAAACCCAGTGAGTTTACTAGAAGGATCTTATCAGAAATGATAAACAACACCAACATCGTAATGAACACAAGCAGAATAAAAAATAACACTTTAGAAGAAACTTACATCGACATTAAAGACAACAATTTCCCCAGCACGAATAGGATCTTTGCTCATGTGCAAGAACAAGATGTCCCCCTGCATTATGATATGAAAGGTTATCATTTGTTAAGCAGCATGAGGACAAGATTGACATGGTGAAATCAATCATGTGCAGCAGAAATATTTAAAATAAAATTCCTTGGAGGCACAGTTGCACTTTCTCCATAGAAAAAACATCCTGAGAAGGCACTTTGCAGAAAAAAGAACCAGTCATTGCTCCCTAAAGATAGAAACAAGGATAGAAGAGATAAATCTTCTCTTCTTTTCTTATGAATATGAAAGGGTGTGCAGTTTTCCTCTATGCTAACCAAGGTGGTTTCATAAATGAAATAATAGATTCAAACTTGAAATTCCAAGTCACACTGAAAACAACTCCATGAAGAACCAATTTTGATTAAAAAAAAACATGTTGAAGCAATCACAAATTAGGTTGACTAACCCTCTTGAAACCTGGTTCCATGCTACCAGAAAGCACAACGACAACAGGAGACTCACTGCCAGTAATGCACATCAATGCCTTCCATATTATTAGTGCAGACGTAACAATCATCCCTGGGATAAAATCATAACATTTAAGTGAACACATAGTGTGCAAAAAGGTTAATAAACCACAACATGATAACTGTAATTTAAAAACAGATTTCCACTTCAAAGTGGAACATCTGTACCAAAATATTGAAATTTGTTTTCATTTCAACAAAACAGTTTTTTGCACTATTGTTATAGCAGAGGCAAGATAGCAAAATAGTCAAAATTTCAAAAGAGAACCCCCTCCATTTCAAAAGTAACCACCCTTTAAGTATCAAAAACTTACAATCTCAGAGGTTCTGAAAATTAGCAAAATATCTTATAATGGGATAATAAAATGAATAACATTGCAGCCATATCTGCTTGTACAAAGTGTGAGTTTGGATTAGCTTTTTTGCGTCGGCAAGTTTGCTTATTAAAGCCTCACTTTTTCAACGTACAATTGCCCTTTTGCCAGTTTTCAGCAAAAAGCTCATCCAAAAATAACACATTAACCATGAAAAAAAAAAAGACTTCGGACCATAATTTATGCCTTTTGCAAATCATTTATCAAAAAAAATTATGTTTTATTGCAAATCAACCACTTTTTGGAGGGTTTATAAGATTTCAAACTCCATAAAATCTGAAACATTCTGGCTAACAATAATGCTCAATTTTTAATATGTTGGATTGTGCTGCTGCTTCTTATGAACACAATTTCGAAAAATCTAAATTTGAGTAATTACCATATGTTGACCTATAATTGTAAAAATGTTGAAAATCAAGAACCAGGAGTAAACAGTAGCCGAAAACAAGGGGAAGGGGAGATTCAAACTAACTTCCATGGTCCCTAACCCAGTGTGCTATGCTACCCCTTGAGGTTTACAACATAAAATTAAAAGTTATTACTAAGACAATCCAAAGTTAAAACTTATATCACAAATTTATTTATAAAAAATAAAAAAAAAAATAAAAAATACAAGATTCCAATCTTTTTTATAAAGAAGAAAAAGAAGAAAAAAAAAATCACCCTTTTTATGTATTTATTCGTATTGTCTTAGCATTCAAAAATAAAAAGCAAACTCATAACTTTATTTTGTGGGCATGAATTATCACCCAACCCTCCATATAAACAATGATTATGAATGTGAAATTTGATTTTGCTTCTGTTTCCTAGAAAATAAAACTTGGAAATCCCAATTCAAATGAGCCAAACAGAATCACATCAGCCTCAACAAACAATTGGGTTTTGTTCTCTTAAGCCTCAAAAGAAAACCCAACAAGAAAAAAAAAAATCGATAAAGCTTCAATTTTTAATGCATACCCACAATTTATTATCACCCAAAGACAGCCAAAAACACATAGAATTCCAATTCCAAACACGAATCAATGAAATGAAACAAAAAAAAAAAAAAAGATTGAAAATTTGGAAGCGAACCAAGACTGACGGCCTGTGTGAGGACCTGTCGGATCTGAAGGGATTTGATGGAGTCCATTGTCTCACCGATCCAACCCATTCTCACAGTCTCTCTCTCTCTCTCTCTCAGTTACAAAAATCAAAGCAAACCCACGTTTTATTTTATTGCTTATGTTAGTGCTTCTTATAATGCCGGAGAGCCTGATTCTGCAAAGGGCCGTTTTATTTATTTATTTTATTTATTTTTCTATTTTTCAAGTTTTTATTTTTAAAATTTTAATTTTAGAATTATTTTTTGGGCTAAAATATATTTTATTTCTTTTAATTTTAGTGATAGTGTCATTTTGATCAATCAAAAAGTTCCAAAACTTGTAACTCATCCCCTCAAGTTTCAAATTGATGTCATTTTTTTTTTTTTTTTGATGTGAAATTGATGTCATTTTGATATTTGAAGTTTCAAAATTTTCTTCTATATGTGACCCCTTCTCGATTATTTTCTAAAGTTTTTTATGGAAATTTTTTTAAAAAAAGCACTGGCAGGTTGTATGGTTATAATAATAAAGTAATAACCAGAGTTGTGTCATTTGTGTTGAGATCATGCCACATGTTGCCCACTATTTTCTATTTTCTATTTTATTATAATTCCATAGTTATAGTGTTATTCAAGCAAAGGAGAAGTAATTTAAATCCTAGATGTTTTGAAAATATTGAGATATGCCAAGTTGCCAACTATTAACCTTACACGTATTTCCCTTATCCAAAAATATTTCACTTATCCTAATTTTGAAGGTGTTAGTTAACAGATTGAAAATAGTGTTATCCATGGTTATATTAGTGTTTTTAATAAAAACATTCAGTATTTTAATTCCTAATGGCATTGTAATTATAGAATTATTTAAATAATAATAATAATAAATAAATAAATAAATAATACTTAAAAAATGAAAACTTTGATAATGTTTTACTTGCCCTTTAGATGCTACATTCGATTAGTAGAAAGAAAAATGGAAAGGTTGGCCGGTACTAAATAATTTAGATAAGAATAAGCCTACAATATGATTGAATGGAAGTTTTTGGAAGCTCTCATAGCTAGGTTTAGGTTTTTTCAAAATACTGATAAGGGTGTAGATTTCAGAGGTGTAGATTTCAGTTAGCTCAATTAGTAAAATTTATAATTGTTGAATAAAAGATTTAGGGTTTAATTCCCCCCTACACCAAAAATCAATTAATGTCTTGGATAAGAGTAAATGCAAAATAGGCCTAAAATTTACATCAGTCTTAAAAAGCACTTGCATTAGTGCAGTGGTGTATGTCTGTTCAAGTGTAAAGACATATTTTATTCATTCTCAATTCACTTTTTCAGTTGGTGTGTGTTTGTGTGTGAGTGATGTGAGTGTTTTAAAAAAATGGTATGTGAACGAAGAATGAATATTTTATTAAAATAGCATTTAGAATAGATATTCTCAATTAGAGATTTTTGAAAAATAGTTGTGCAAAATAAATAATAAATAAAAAAAAGTAATTATGTTAAAATAAACAAGAACTTTTACACGAGATAATATAAATGCTCTCTAATCATGATGCGTTTGTCTTCTACCTCCCACTCAGTGTGGTTGAACAGTGGAACTTGTGGATTATTTTCGAGTAATCCGAGGCATATGTCAAGGTGATCCTTGCCACCTTATTTGCTTATCCTCTATGTTGAATGTCTTCCAAGTTAAGAGTTAAGACAGGCTGAGATGGAAGGAGATGTAAGAGGGATTGCTACTAGCAGGGAGTCCAAGCCCATCCAAGTTTTTCTTGCTGATAATTCACTGTCATTTTGTGAAGCAACAGCCCAAAATTGTGAGAAGTTGGTGGAGACATTGAGTAATTAATATGAAAGAGCGCTAAGACAACCATTTTCCTCTCTCAAAATACGAGTGTCCAACAAATTTGGGGGGTTCTTGAGATTAAGATCATGAGAAATGTTTGGCTACTGTCTTTTGCAGAGAGCTTAAAAAGTTACTCTTTTGATATGATAAAAGGAACATGTTTGGACACAAAAATCCATTGGCTACATTAGTCTACCCTGTGTCAACCAAAACATGCAGGCAAGCTAGGTCTTAGGGACATAGAATTGTTTAATAGGAATATTCTAGCCAAGTAGGGGTGGCATCTCCTCCAAAAATTCTCACTCTTTATTTAATAGCAAACATTGCTCAAATAATAACATTTCTTTGTGTAATGAAATTATTTGGAATTAGCAACAAGTATAATGTCAAATGACCACAATTCATATGGATATAGGTTAATGTTCAAATTACATGTATTGATCTTGTTTCAATTATTCTTCAGCATTTGTTATTGAGAGAAAATTAGAAAGAATACTCATTATTTTCATTGTTTGGTTTGCCATAGAAAAAGGGTGGTGCAAGTGTTTTTCACCTGAGCTTATCAAAATTTTATCTCCCTAAATCGAAGAGAAAATAGAGATAAAACTTGGGCTTAAAAGGAAAAGGTAATTCTCATCCTTCATTTTAAGATTCAATTACCAAGTTACCACTACCAGCCACCAACTCATCATTTTTGTCCAATCCAAATTTCTTCTTTTTTTTCTTTTTCTTTTTTCAAATTTTCCTCCTATCTAAATTGTAGGTAGCTACCAACACTTTTTTCTTCCTTCTCTTTTATATATTTCATTATCTAAAATCTCAGTTTTTTTCCCATTTTTTAATATTTCATTTTAACCATAATCACAACATTATTATTATTATTATTATTATAGAAAAAGAAGTTAGAACAATCAAATAATATTGATATGTCATTTTTGTAATATGTCAAATTACTTGATAAACACATTTCTTGGTTTTCTTCATGATAATCTTTGTCCTCTCTCCAAATTTTTCATTTTAGTTTCTTTTGTGCCTTCATCTTCATGCTGATATGAAATTTCTATGAGATTTCTTTTGGCTTTGGTTTATTTCTTGTTTGCACATAAGATAACAACCAAAATGTATTAAATTTATAAAAAAATAAAAAAATAAATTGTTAACGTTTTGGCATAGGAGGCGTAAATCTATATATTAAAATTCGAATGGTAGCATTTACTATTGTTACGCTTTTGTTAAGCTACATTATTGGTCACATCATCATTTTTTTAGGGGGATTTTTTTTTTTAATAGATTTGTTCCTCTACATTTTTTTGATAATATTTTATATATTAACCAATTGACTTTACGAATTCATCTTGAATGCTTTTTTTTTTTTAATAATATTGTGGATGTTTTAGCTTTACATATATTTTGCCTTTACATTTTCATTTACTTTAATTTAGAAAAAAATCTTTCCATGCTTTTCTTTTTCTTCTTTACTCTTACTTCAATTCACTGTCTCTCCCTCTCTTTTTGTCATACCAAAAGAGAGGGAGAGACAATGAAGAACTAGGATTATGTCTTGATTCTAGATCCAAAGTCACAAATTCAATCAAAATCAACAAAAAATCTCAACCTATCTATTACCTTTCTAAATTAAAATAGATGAATGTGTAAAGACAAAATATATGTAAAGTTAAAACTGTCTAAGATATTATTAGAAGAAAAAAAAAACCATCCAAGATGAATGCGTAAAATTATTCAATTAATATATTTAATATTATAAAAAAAATAGAGGAATAAATCAATAAATAAAAAAAGGGTGATGTGGAGTTCAGACTATTTTGGTTGAATTCAATCTATTTGGTCCAGTTCGGTCCAACCCTGGTTACTTCGGTTCATTTTGGTTTAATTCAGTCCCCTTTTTCATCCCTCCCACCTTTCTATCCTCCAAACATTTTATATCATTCCACTCTTCAATCCTCCCAACCAAACATAGCCTTAATATTTTTAAAATAACTAAAAATGAAGCCTCTTGTAGGAACTTCCATTTATTATCTACATGAAACTATATAATTGATCCTAATCCTTTACCTTCATCTTCTTTCTCTCACAAGGAGGTTAGGCTTAAATTTTAGGTGGTGGGTAATCAAATCAATGCATGATAACTTTTTCCCCCAAAATACATTCAATGTTAAGTGGCATTTGATTTTGTGAAAATAGCATTCCAATTTGTAATAGGAATTATAGGTACCCTACTGGAACATAGTTTCACATGAAATCAAGTTTGAAGTAATTTAATTAGATGATGCAAATTTATTAGGTAATTAAATTTTTATAGAAGAATAGTTCTTTTTTTAAAGAAAAATCTTATTCCACACTCATTATTGCATATTTGGTACACGGTTGAAAATCCCTTTGAAATCGAGTTTTGAAATGCGATTTTAGTTAAAACACAATTTTAGTCCAAGTGACAATTTGGTTACAGTGAGTGTGCAATAGCAAGTGAGTGATAATCTTTACTTTAATTGCCAAGTTTAAAAGCAAAACAAATTGTTGGGTTTTTTTAGTTTTGAATCGTGGTTTTGTTGAGTTTTGGATCCTAAAAGTGTTTTGTTTCATTTTTAAACTTTATTTATAAATTTTAAGATAGATAATTTTTTTGCTACATTTATAATATGTTTTATTGGGGAATAATAGTTAACTTCTAATATACTTTGATAATGCACAAAGTTTAGTCCATAAATGTTGTCTTAGAGAGCTTCTAATTGAGTAGTTAATATAACATACATAAACACCACTTAAACCCGAAAAGATAAGCTTACATGTTTGGGCCCAACTATGATATATTAATCACTCGTTCAACTTCACTTGCATGTTATAACCAACAACTCCATCTCACGTGTAAGTATTTGCCTCTCTATGAGCTTCCAAACCTCTATTTGGGGCAACAAATAAGTCATACTTGCTCCCTTTTTGCCTATGGGATTTTTTCTTTACTAGTGCGTCATCCATGAGCCTCTCGTGTGCCATCCATAAAAACCACATGCCAATCCTAAACGGTATGCATGGGAACCCGGCCCACACTTCCATATCTATAGGAACCTCACACCTCACCATGATCTAGCACCATGACAGTACTATTCTATTGGGCTTCTTTGTTGGATCTCAAACTCAAAAGCTTGATCTCAGCTCGAGTTTGAGCTTGATACCTTGGCTTGACTAATGAATCAAGCCAAGTCAAGTCAAGCTCAAGTTTTTTGGCTTTCCCACGAGCTCAAGCTCAAACAATATTTTAGGCTTGTCTCAAGCTTAAGCTAAGCTCAAGCCAAGCTTGAGCTTTTGACTTTTACTGACAAACTAAGCTTGAACATACACTAATCAACAAAACTTGGCTCGTTTACAGACCTAAACTCAAATACCCTACCCATAAGTACATAACCTTCTTTCTTCATTCGTTTTCTTATTTTATTTTTATTTCATGTGAGCAATTAAATATGGAGAAGATAATAAATAATGACGTAATTTACATGAAGAGAAAACTTAACTAGTGTCTACGAATTTTCATAAAATTAACACAGCTTTTTACAAACTTTTTTATTTTATGTAATATGGCTGAGGTTCAAATACTAGTGCTATTTCTACTTTTTTTTCCCCCCACTGTTTTCACGCTTTGTCAATGGAGGTTTGTTTGACAAACACAGGAGGTCACCACCAGTTTTCTTCATCCATGTTCTGATAAAAATAGCATGCACAAAGGGTCACTTTACTTCTTGAATTTTAAATATAAATATTCATATTTCTTTCATTTCTGTCCAATTGAGTCCACTATGTCCATTTTGTACACTTCGGTCTAATTTGGCACACCTCAGTCTAGTTAAGTCAATTTCAGTTCAATTAGGTATCATTTGGCCCATTTAGGTTTAATCCTATCCACTTCAGTCCATTTAGGTCCAATTCTATCCTTAAGATCCATTTTTGTCCATTCAATCCATTTCGGTCTACTTCAGTCTATTTCAGTCCACTTCAGTCTAATTTGGCTTATTTTGATCAATTTCTGTCCACTTAGGTCCAATTCGGTCTACTTTGAGTGAATGGATGACCATCACCTCTGAAATTTTGAAGCTGTCTCAATTGTGCGGTAGTGAAAATAAAATGCCACTTGACTAGAAGACACATTTGGATCTTCAGTTGCTAACATAAATAAATAACTATGCAGTCATATCATAAGATGAGTATAATCGAGGGTAAGAAATAATCCTTAAAAGTTCAAATATGATTACTATCTATGATTACACGTTCTTATTTAACTTTTTTTTTTTTTTTATGAACTACATGTTCTTATTTAACTTGATGTCGGAATGACTTAACTTACATTTGTAGGGAAAAACCTCCACTAGGCAAATTAATTAAAGCATCCTAATATCACATCAACTTAATAGCATTACGTTAGGCAACATAACATTATGTACTAAAATATGAGTACAAAAGTTTTCAAAAGAAGATTTCGATCATTTTTTTGGAAATTGTTATTGTCTTAATCAATTTACAAATAAATTAAATTAACACTAAACAAATTAAAGTTTTCAATAGAAGGCTTCATGTTGTATTTATAACTTATACATTGCAAGATAAGTTTTTCTATTCATATGTGAAGTTCATCTTGCAATGTATAAGTTATTCAACATACCATGGCGAAAATTCATTTATAAATAAATTTATTGTCCTCTCCATTCTCTAACAAGAATGATTATATATATTTTCATATAAACAATCAAAATAGTTGATATGACAAAACAAGGCCACATGAAATAAACTCCTTATGTTGATGACTATATTGTGTGGTTGAACGAAGTTCCAAACTTTTTATTGATAAAAAATTTTAAAAAAATATTGACACAAAAAATTGTAACTGTCACACGCATTGCGTAAGCCTGCGACTAGTCGTACACCAATTCTCACACTATTGCACGTCTTGATGAGTGATGTTCACTAGTTGCATTCAAAAGAAATGAGTTGATCAAATTGCCTACTAGCGTTTCTAGAATCCCATTTGAATGTATGTGCTGGTGTCATAGACGCAAAATCCCATGAAGTTTGCATTAAAAGTTGGGAAAAATTCTTTGCAATTGGTATGAGTCCGAGGCCAATATCCACCAAGATTTGTATTCTAGTTTCATGGAGTAAACCTCAAGATGGGTTAGTTAAACTTGAAATTGATGGTTCATCTCTTGGAAATCCAAGCAAATCGGGTGGAGGTGGTTTGCTAAGAAGTAGCAATGGTGATTGGATCAAAGGCATTGCCAAATATTCCGGTAACTAACCAAGGTTATGGCTGAATTTTGTGCTCTCCAGGATAGCCGCTTTTTAGCCAAAGACCTTGGAATTTTTAACTTGGATGTAGAGCTGGATGCTTTGATTCATTGATTGTGGTTCATCCCATGAAAAATCTCATGGCCAATCATTCACTAGAACCTTTCAAAGACCTTCCCCAACAGCCAAATTAAGCACACATTATGCAAAGCAAACTACTGTGCGGATGCTCTTGCTAAACTCAGAATTTTTGTAATTAGTACTTATGTTTTATCCAATAACCCACTACTTGTGGTGAAGAATTTGACAACCCTTTATAAAAAGGGCAGATCTTGTAATAGACTTATAACTATTTAATTTCTATGCATATTCCTATTTTTTAAATATGCTATGGTTCTTTTCCAGCACCAAAAAAAAAACAAAGAACTTATCTCATCTCCTTCTAATTTTAGCCCTTTGCTTCTTCTGTTGTGTCCATGAGCTAATAAATTATTTTACACTTTGTGGCAGACTTCTTTGGTTAATGTGGTGAGACTTTAATGGATAAGTAAACTTGATCCATTTAATGGTATGCGGCACTTAAGTGAAAACCGAAAACCTCGGGGACAGTTTGATGTGATTGTCATTGCACATAATGGTAACTTAGTGCCTCCCTTATTAAGTTTATTTTTACATTTGCTGCAGTATCATCACCAACATCCATGGCAGATCTTTTTTTGACATAATATACTTTGAAGTCATAGTCATCATCCATGGCATCTTCTGGGATTGATTTTTCAGCTTTTTTCCTTCTCTTCTTCTCTGCTTTCTTCATCTTTGTATTAAGCATACCTTTAACTACATATAGCTTCTCATTCTGCCTGCTAGTAGCAGTTTTTCCTTTGCTCCTGCCTTCTTCATCTTCTTCACATGTCATGGACACATCATCACCATCATTATCCATGTCTTTAGGGCCTTCACCACTGGATTGAATGTTTTGGTTCATCATTCTAATGCATAAAAATACAAAAAGAGTTGTACATTAATGTATTAGTTTCATACATTTAAAAAAGAACGTATAATGAAAACAATGAGGAGGTGTGCTCCTCTCGGGGATGGAGATTTGGAGCACCCAAAGTCACTTCACAGCCTAAGACCATAAATAGATGCTTAAAACTAAGAGAGGTCACAAACCTCTAGTAAATCCTCATCAAAATTGAGGGGGCAACTCAGAGGAACTTCCACAGGGTTGAGATCATCAACAAACTTGAGGCTTCCAAGGAACGAAGATTCAGTGTCATAAACCTCATCAATGTTAAATTCTTTCCCAAGCTCAGAAACAATCTTGGCCTCTGTAGGCTCTCCTTGATTCCTAATTAGGGGCATAGTGTTATATGGAATCTTACCTACAAAAAGATCAAATTATTAACTTACTTTTTTTTATAAGTAAAATAATAGATAATTAGAGGCATTCTGAGAATCAAACTCAACACCTCTAACACCCAAATTATTAACATCACTTTGCATCTTTATATATTACGATAAACTTTTCTTATTATCTCTTTGTTTGTTTGCATATTCCCAGGGCACATAAACCATAAATTCCTAACATATATCCTGATTCTAGTCATGCAGAACAATTCTTGCAACAACTTCCACATCCACATCATCACCCTTTTTCAGCTTACCCCTAAAAGTAGCTACTTTTTGAAGGAAGTCATCGACCGAGTCATGGTTATAAAAAAAAACAGCACATACATTGACAGTCAAAGATAGATGTGATATGGTAAAATATAAACATAGATATGTGTGTGTGTGTGTGTGTGTGTGAGAGAGAGAGAGAGAGAGAGAAAGAGAGAGAGTATTTCCTTAGCAAAGCCCAAATCTTGAAATGAGAGGCTTTGTTAAGACTCATCCCTACAAAAACATCACTAAATAATATCACAAGTGATAATATAGCTAGAGGCCTCCCTCACCTATACTCAAGAAGTTGTTGTATAGAAATGAAACCAGAATACTAGATTTCCCTCCATTTTGATTACAATGCAAATTCTCTGATGAAGAATCAAATTTATCAGGACTACAAATTGCAGTATCATCAATTAGATTACTCTGACAAGATATAATTTCAAACCATATCCCAGAAGGAAATCTTCTTCGTCTTGCCAACCAAAGGAATATTTTGATATAAGGTGTCACATGAATAATAGAGATAGCGACTTCAATCAATATACATATAAGGCTGACGGTTGTGTTCACAATGCTAAAGAAGGTATAGAAAATAGAAGTAGTCGGTAAGAGAAGTAAGAGTGGTGTAAACAGAAGAGATCCAACGACATGTTGCTTCACAGTGTAGTCGTAGCTATCTAATCTCTGACGAAGAGGATTCCATTTTCGACCACTGCCAAAGAATCAGCAATTACATGAATAGCTTGAAACAGGGAAAGAAAAGATATGAACTCTGAAATAAGACATGATATTATCAATGAAGTAAGGAAAAAGATATTTTACACCTTGAAGTTCTGTCTTGCAAAGAATATTGAATCTAGCAAAGTGCACAAGCTGATCTCTTTTAGAGAATAAAAGTTCTGTCTTGCAAAGAATATTGAATCTAGCAAAGTGCACAAGCTGATCTCTTTTAGAGAATAGAATTTCTCATCAACCAAATAAAGAGGAATTCTTCTTAAATGTCAACAAAAATTTAACCTATTTTGCATAGGAAGCCTCCCAAAATTTAAAATTAGTTCCTTCAAAAGGAACACTTTTAACTTTCTAAGATATAAGAATATCGTTCTTCCATTAAAAGTTCACGGTAAAAGCATCTCTCTAGAAATATGGCAAAGAAGGGCCCTAGCCACAAAAGCAACTAGAGCCACATATCCCTACGGAGCACTAGGACATCCACACTCTACCAACTGCTCAAGTGATATAGGACCAAAAATTACATCATTTGGGAGGATATTACCAATTCAAATTAGCACTCATGTTAAAATGTGAACAATCGAAGATGTCCAAGGTATTTGAGAATTTATGAATGGGTAACAAGCATTATTGAATCATGGATGAAGAACAGGCAAGTTTGGCCAATGTACAAGCTCGCAAGTAAAATGGAAATCAATTTCTTATCCCCATTTTTTCCTCTTCTTTAGCATACTGACACATTTAACATGTCTTTTAGCTCAGGGATTGATACCCTTCAAAAGAAAAAAGCACTCAGAATGGCATCAACCATATAAGAACCAACATCATTTTTTTTTATAAGTAGAACCAACATCAATTAAGGAAATTAAATATCACCATGACCTCTCATATCTTGATTGAAACAGATAAAGAATAACAAGGTGGGTATAAGTTTACAAAGTCCGTAAGCAATGAATTTAAAGTTAAGAATTCTAAGTCTTACATATTAAGATTCATTTCAACATCACCATAGAGAGAAACTATGAATGAGAACTCAATTGAAACAGATAGATAACAATAGCAATAGATGTTCAAAAACACATAAAAGATGAAGTTTTCAGTTGATCCATAGACCATTATTTAGCAATCCAAAAGGCCCCATCTCTTATTTTCTCCTCCTCTTTATTATGGTTTTTTTTTTTTTCATTGGCAAGAATTCAATTTTATTGATAAAGAAACAAAACCTTGTGTCCAAGATAATGAACACAAAGGATCATAAGAATACAAATAAATAAAATTCAAGATCTAAGAGAATCTAAAAACTCAGAAATATCAGAACATTGTGAAGAACCCCAAGCCATGGACCAATAAAAGGAGTAGCCCAAGCCCTTCTTATCATGCATTTTAGATCCCATCTCTCATTCTTCTTTGCATTGCTTCTTCTTTTTATTTTATTTTTTTATTTATTTATTATCTTTTCCCCCTTTCCCCCACTCTTAGGAAGGTCCCATATACTAATTTTGTGTTTTTCTTGACCTCCAGGGATGCTTACGAAGTTACTTATCACAGTGATGAGAAAAAAGGCAATATAGAACTTATAGGATTTCAAACAAGTCAGCTCAGATATTTAAGAAACTGCAGTGATTCTTACACTATCAGCAACACCAGGAAGAATCACTCAATGAACCAAAATCTCTAATTGTTTCTTAATGATTTTTTTTTTTATAAGTAATAAGAGTAGTTATATAGATTAAAAATATTTAAAACATTGAGTTCACAATGATGAACACAAAGGAACAAAGAAAGCAAAAGGACAAAAATCAAAAGGTTAGTCTAAGAGAAAAGAGGATGTTTCTTAAGGAATTTTCAAAATTAATTATCCCTTTACTCACCTCAAAACTCATAAAAACCACAATTTCTCATAAGTTTCTGCCATTTTGCAATGAACTTTCACTCATCTAAATTTCTCATTACGTTTTCCTCTTTTTATTTTGATTGATACATTGCCCTAATGTATGGAGCATGAAAACAATTATATTTTAATCTAGTTTTATTTAATTTTAGAAGTCAATTTTATATATTTGGATAAGTAGAAGTCAATTATAATATTTAATTTCCTTGAGTCAAGGTTATTTTCATAATTCAATAATTGGGCTTTGGCCCAAGTCAATCTGGATTAGAGTTTAAGCGCACTATTGTATTCCAACAAAGATAAGTTTACAATAGATGAATAAATTTTCTATTGGAATTTTTCCAATGACTTGGTGCTAATTCCTAGGTTTTCTATCCCATTTGGTGCAAACTCAATGCAATCCTAGGTGCTGATTCCTAATTTTGTTTTAATTTTCTAATTGTTTCCCACAAAATCCTTCTTAAATTTATACATTCTAAGGGTCTTACCACGTCTAGACCCAAGGGTATTGATGTTATTTGTGCTACATCATACCCAGCACCCAATGATTTTGAATCCACAACATACGGATCCTCTCTATTCTTATAAGAGCAACTTCCCTTATTTTTGTGGAGCTGAAAATGACAAGATTTTAATAATTCATTGCTCATGTTAAGCTCCTTATATCAATCACTAGTGCATTGCATGAACTGCATGATATCTTGATTTAAATGGTAGAGTTTTTTTTTTTTTTTTTTTACTTTTAATGCTTATGATTGTTTTGATAAAAGTGACTACCATGACAGCCAGTTGGAATTTGACCATTTTAAGAGTTGTAAAAATTTAACCAAGAATGGAATCACAAAGTGTTACCTGAAAAGGTGCCACAAATCTGCTAATGCCTATGTCTGTGTGAATATTACAAGTGAACCAGCCAATGAAGAGTTGAGATATGCAAAGTTGCTAGTAAAAAAAGTCTATGATCAAAGCAGCTGGTATTGTCATCCCAAATAGAATCCCCTGATAATGCAAGTCCTTTAATAATATAAATGGAAAGGAACACCAGAAAGACTGAAAGGGTAGACCATATTTGGATTGCATTAAGAGAAACCATGCCAAGAACGCCTGCCAATTCCTTGTTTAACTTGAAACCGCTGGGGCTCCCATCAACCAAGCACAACTTGACCGCATTGATTTGTATGTAATTTCACCAGTAAAGTTCACAACCCACCAGCAAGCAAATTCTGCATTGTATAGCAGTGCCCAACCAATCATGTTTCCCAAGAGAATATCAAGAGCCAAGCTGACCACATGGAATGCCTACGTAATGCAGCTTTCTCCCCATATTCAACGCATGATAGAGACCTTAAAAAAAAAATAAAAAATGCAGTTGATGAGTTGAGAAAATATAGGAACCTACTGCAAATGATGAATTCGCCAATAAATAATAAAAGCATTAGCTAATTAAGAAGATATTCCTTCAAGGTATTGTAGGCCTACAATAACACCCTGATTAGATGATTGGGCCATCATCCCCCCCCCCACCCCCACCCCCCCGCCAAACCCAACATTTTTGTTCTTCCTTTCCCCGCAGATAGATTACAGATGTTTATTTATTGAGTTTATACTCAAATTGAATATCAACTTCAACCCTAGAATTACATGAAATGAGCTTCTTATTCTTCTTCTTTTTTGGTAAGGAGGGATTCAGTTGGATAGAAAATCTAATTAAAATGATTAAATCTAAAAAAAGGAAAAGGCAGAAACCTATTGAAAATCATAGTGGCTTTAAATCTAACTTTAGGCACAAATCTGATGTAAAACCTGATGTATTAATTAAAGACTGAAGCCTCGTATTAATTAGCATCTAAAACCTGATGTATAAATAAAAAGTATTCTTCAGAAACTTCATCTTACCTCAGGCCATTATCTTGAAGGAAGATTGGCCAATACAAGATCTGACAGCAGCGGATTCGAATACTTATCCATGTAGACCTGAATATCCTTGTTGATTTAATATATATCCACGATTGTGATTCAAAACTCAAAAGAATATGGAGAAGCTGAAGAATAAAGTAGAATAAAGTTGATAATGAAGCCATGGACATTGCAAATAGTTGCCAAATGAAGGTAAGAAACCTGAAAGCCAAGACATAGGCCATCAAATGTTGCAGACCAAAGTGTGAGGGAAGAAGGAAGGTGGGATGCAAGACTAGAGTCTTCAAGAGAGATACCTGCAGACAATAAAAAATTGAACAACGGGTCTCCTAGGAGCCACATGTCTCTCGAAATGCATATTCCTATTTTACCAAAAAAAATATGTATCCTTTTTTTATAATTCCATCAAAGCTAATTGGTCATAAGATACTTGAAACTCATGTCATAAATTTTGAGATTTGATTTTTGCTTTCATTTATGGCTTGGTCTTTGACAATTAATTTCATAATTTGTTTTCATTTTCAAAAGAATTATTCAAGAACACAATACGTATAAATGTTAAACCAAAATTTAGCCTCCAATGAGTTACTTGGATCATGGAAGAGATGACTTTGATTTCAAGCTTAATGGATCAACAAAAAGCTTCAGTTCACCAAAGATTGTGGATTAAAGGATCCAAAATTTAGGATTTTGGATTTAGACGAACATTTTTTGGTTAATCCGGCGTTTTGATCACAAGGTAGGGGAACTCTACATTTGGTAATTGTGGGAAAAGGAGTATAATTAAAATTTCCTTGAAAAAATAGTGAGATGTAAAATTTGCCACTCATGTTTGTGTGTACGTACCAATGCATTTGAGAGAGAGAGAGAGAGAGAGAGAGATAAGGCATGCCATTTTTAGTCTTCCATCACTCATCAATGAACTCAATACCAGACATAGGCACCTTACCAATTATTTGATTACCATCATCCTCGTCACCAACATCCATGGCAGATCTTTTTTTGACATAATCTACATTGAAGTCATAGTCATCGTCCATGGCATCTTCTGGGATTGATTTTTCAGCTTTTTTTCCTTCTCTTCTTCTCTGCTTTCTTCGTCTTTGTATTAAGCATACCTTCAACCGCATATAACTTCTCATTCTGCCTGCTAGTAGCAGTTTTTCCTTTGTTCCTGCCTTCTTCATCTTCTTCAAATGCCATGGACACATCGTCACCATCATTATCCGTGTCTTTGGGGCCTTCACCACTTTGGATTGAATGTTTTGGTTCATCATTCTAATGCATGAAAATGCAAAAAAGAGTTGTACATTAACGTATTAATTTTATTCATTTAGAAAACAATGTATAATGAAAATAATGAGGAGGTGTGCTCCTCTCGGGGATGGAGATTTGGAGCACCCAAAGTCACTTCACAGCCTAATAACATAAATAAATGCTTAAAACTAAGAGAGATCACAAACCTCTAGTAAATCCTCATCAAAATTGATTGGGCAACTCAGGAGGAACTTCCATAGGGTTGAGATCATCAACAGACTTGAGGCTTCGAATGAACGAAGATTTAGCGTCATAAACCTCATCAATGTCAAATTCTTTCCCAAGCTCAAAAACAATCTTGGCCTCTAAAGGCTCTCCTTGATTCCTAATTGGGGGCATAGCGTTATATGGAATCTTACCTACAAAAAGATCAAATTATTAACTTACTTTTTTTTATAAGTAAAACAATAGATAATTAGGGGCATTCTGATAATCAAACTCAACACCTCTAACACCCAAATTATTAACATCACTTTGCATCTTTATATAATACGATTTGCTTTTCTTGTTATCCCTTTGTTTGTTTGCATATTCCCAGTGCACATAAACCATAAATGCCTAACACATACCCTGATTCCAGTCATGCAAGCCAGTTCTTTCAGCAGCTTCCACATCCATAACACCACCCTTTTTCAGCTTACCCCTAACAGTAGCCACTTTTTGAAGGAAGTCATCGACCGAGTCAAAGCTAGGGAGCTTGTACAAAGTTACCAACATGCTGGGTGGGCAACGCCTTAGAATCTCCTTCACTGCACAGATGGGGCAGGGACAGTATAATATCAAAGCCTGCTAATATGACTTAATATAATAACACAGAATTCACAAAAATTTTACTATCCAAAGGACTTCTTTCTAAAGAAATATGCACCAGAATTTCTAAATAGATAATTTTTCTTTTTTATTGATTTGTAAATAATTTTGTTTGATAATTCAATAGTTGGGGGTGGGGGTATTTGAACCTGGGTGTCTATGTTAGAAACACCAGGAGATGCCAATTGAGCTTAGTAGATAGTGGAGAATACATATTAATAGAATTTGATGTCACTGTAGCTCCTTTAATTAACATTTATTGTCCTTGATTCTATATATGCAATCTCCTTACATACAAAGGCAGTTGGAGGGAGAATGTGAATTAATAAAGGAATAGAATGCTGTATTTCCTTTGCCACATGAAAAGGTACTCTAGCAGAATAGAAAATAAATTAGCACAAGGACGAAGGATGAGTTCACTCACCTGGACCAGTCGGGTCATCCAACTTCTCGATTCTTTTGCAATTAAGAAGAGTTTTAGATGCATCATTTGCTCCAGATCTAATCATCACAACACCAGGGCAGTCTAACAATTTTACATTCTTGTCTAACTGAATCTCCTGCATAGATCTTGTTAAGCCAGGAGTAGAACCAACATTGACAAGTGACAACATGGGATCTCTTTAAGCTATTAATGAGACTACGCTTACCAACATTAGGCAGGTCAATAACACCAACTGTAATTGATTTCTTGATCTGCCATAAATAACAGAGCACAATTGTTAATATGGCTGGCACTATTATTCAAACTCTAAAACCCAAATTCAAAAATACAGCATAACAAGTACCATTCAATAGTAAAAAAAAAGGGTAAAATAATCTTCACCATGGTTCCTAATTGAGAAGCTTTAATATGTGGAATAAAAACACCATTAACACATGTTTTGAAGGCCATACTTTGAGACCCACTTTCAGAACAAAACTTCCCTAAAGAGAACATTTGGTTTTGGTCAACTAAGCAAATATTTGCCTGATGTCCACTAGAACGAAAGAAATAAGTATTGCATAAACGATGATCTAACTGACTCATATCAACTGAATAATCATCAACTTTTCAAACCTATTTCACCCCATCCATAATATTTACTTTCCAAAAAACTGCACAAAGACTCTTTGTAACAATAACTAACATCCAACCAAGTAGAGTGAGATATAGCAAGTCAAGCAAACTCCACATGCTATCATATAAACTAATTTGTTCAAAAAAATTCAATGTTGTATGCATGCAGATAAGACAACACAAGCACATGTACAATAAAAAGCATAATGCTATATCACCAATGGGACACATGTAAGTCATTGTGAATTAAAAATATGGTCATTGCTTGGTAGACTTACATCATGGCTTCTTGAGTAATTCTTCAACAATTTAATAAGCGTTTCAGCTCCTAGACAATCACTAGTTTGTAGAAGATTGCTTGGTTTTGCTGCCTTTGAGCTTGATTTCCACCCTAAGTTTCATCTTTGCTCTTGTGTACTGCACTTAAATGCAACAACTGGTAATTCTTCCCTAAGATACTTAAGCCACTTCTCAACAGCTTTTCGAGGAACAAGATCTGAGACACAAGTGACAAAGGTAAATAAAACAAGATGAAAGCATATGGACAAGGAAAATAGGCAAGACAACTCTCAGTCATTGCATGTAGCATAGTCTATGAACTTAAATGGCAGCCATTATATGATTAATTGCTGTTTGATTGTGAACATACAGAGCAGACTCAGAGTTATTTCTGTCTATTAATAGAATGATGGTCCTCTGATATTTTGGTCATGCCATTCCATTACAAATCTAATCATAATGTGCTTCTTAACTGTTTTCATTTTCTAACTTATCCAAATTTATATGAACATAAGAGTCATTACACAAAAACTAAACACCTTAAACATGCATGTGAGAGAGAGAGAGAGAGAGAGAGAGAGAGAGCAAAAGATTACCAATTTTATTCAGAAGCAATACTAGATACTTATTAGGGCCTGCTTTCATCACCAAATTCTCCATATCAACACAATGAGTACCTAGAGGATCACGAGCATCAAGAACTTCCAAAATGACATCTGATGCTTCAATGACCTTCACCAACTCCTTGTAAAAAGCCCTATCTGAGTTATCGGTATGAAAATAAGAGATGTTAAAATTAGCACAAAGATAAGTTGACATAGACAGTAGATCCAATGGAAAAAAACTTCTGCCAAGAACACATAATAAAAAAAAGAATCAACATACCCCGGTTTTTCCCAACTCCAGTGGAAATATCTTTAACATTCAGTTCTCCAGGAGAAGCTGATGTAGCCAATTTAGAGCTATCATCATCCTCTAGTAACCCCAACTTTCTCTTTTGAGCCTGTAGAGTACCACTATGAATTTAAGGATTGAAAGGACGAAGCAAAAGTGATAACTGGTTGCATTCCATATACATAAATCAGTAAACTATCACAATTTAAGTTTCACTCATGAGCAATTGTTAGTCCCCAAAGTTTGAACTGATAACTTTTTTTTTATAACACAAAGTTTTATTAGAATGAAAAACAAACCCAGTACAAGATGTATTTGTTTTTCTGTTGAAACTCAAATCATAACATACACAATCAGAGTAACAGTAAACAGTAACTTTGTTTCAAAATAAAAGAAATAAAGAGAATTACATTAAAATGAACAAACAATACAAGTACAAGATACTATCCTATTCTAATGCTTGGACTTGGAGTTGGCAGGAGTTCTGCTCTCCAGTACAAGTAAGTAAATCAAAAAAGTACTCTATCCGAAAAGTCACAGCGCATCTTCTTGCTTGGCCGGGCATCCTCTTCTAAATCCTGAAGATCCAGAAAACTCAAGGGGTCAAAATCAGGATCTGTATCATCAACAAGGTCGACTAAAAGAGCCTCCACCTCAGCTTCATCAAATCCATCAAATCGTTCAACTTCAGAACCCATGTTCTTGGTTAACCCATCTTCTCGTGAATCCAAGACTTGGAATTGTGAATGACCAACAATGGCAGCAAATTTGGGACTTTCATCAAATGGGTCTTGATCATCATACGGGTCTTGACCCCCCATGCCCGTGTCATCAAAGAAATCCAACTGATCAAAAACACTCTTTGGAGAACCCAAAATACCAGAATAAAAAACTGGGTCTTGATCATCATATGGGTCTTGACCCCCAATGTCCGTGTCATCAATTCCGTCAAAGAAATCCACCTGATCAAAAACACTCTTTGGAGAACCCAAAATACCAGAATCAACAACAACAGAGGGTGGTCTTTCCAAAGCCAAAGCCAAACCCCAACCCCTCTCCTCCTTCTTCTTATTCTTTTTGTAAATTACACAGAGAACCAAGTCGGAGCCCTTTTCAGCAACACTAAACTCATGCATTAACCAATCAGTGGTCATCATCTCCTTACCCTCACCCTTCACCCTGAAATTCAACAATTTGTTGAACCCAATAATCGTCTTCCCAGAGCCAGACCCAGACCCAGAATCATAGATTTTTTTGGTGGAACTCTCATGCCAAGTCCCATAGGAACCAACAGAACGAAGCACGCGATTCTTCCTCCTCTTTAACAGAGTGAAGAAGTAATGCTTCTCATCATCCAACACCGCCGTCGAGTCCGTACAGAATTCCCATGGGGGTTTGTCGTATACTTCATCAGAAAAGCCGATGACGTCCCAAGCCAAAACCTCCTTTCGAATCTTCGGAGAAAGGTAACTCGAAATAAGCACTGCATCGGAGGGCTCAAACCTCGCCCCCAACGGCAGAGGCAGAGGTAGCCTCCGCCGGAGAAAACTCATCTTCAAGTATGCTTGGTATCTGAGGGAGAGAGAGAGAGAGTGAATTCAGAGAGAGAGAGAGTGAGAATGAGAATTTTGATGGAAAGAATGACGATATGCCTTATATTATAGTCGGCGCAAAGGCGGTGAGCCAACGGCTATTTTTATAATTATTTTGAAAATTAATTTTTTATAATTTTTTTTAAGAATCACTTTTTATATTAAATTAAATCAGCTACGTGGATAAGTAATTAATTAAAGCATAAGATAAAATAAATAAATAATTAAATATTTCCATAGTTTTTCTGGTATTGTATTTTTTTTTTCATCTGATATATGAATTTGTGGATGCATTGGGAAATCTAACCTATGGAGTGTCCGGAGGATGGTCAAGTGGAGGCCTGGCAAGTGGTGGCTACAAGGACACCTATGTGTTAAGTGGAGCTTCAAGTTTGAATTTCTGTCTTTGACAAAAATTTGTGGATCTATGGGATACATTTAGGATTTAGGAGATAGCATACAAATGAATTTTTTGGTATATAATAAATGTTTGCCAAATATGGAGCATAGTCATTTAAAATTGAAGAGGAAGGAAAGCAATTTACATGGAGAACTTGATAAGGGTTCTTGGACTTTGTATATCTTTGAGTTTGGAAAGTCACTGAGGAACGATTTGCAAAATCAAAGAATTTGAAATCTGTAATTATGTTTGGGAAGGAGAGAAAAATTATGGTTGGTAAAGGTTTCCATTTGGTTTGTGATATTCTAAGCCAATCTTAATTGAAAGTGTTCTTCCATCCTTGCTGGAACATCATTATATTTCAATTACACCAGCAGTGAGCCAAAGAAGAGATAGGTATTACCTTGTAGTTCTATGTTTCTTGCTTAGTGATGACACTGGAACCATATTGTTGTGACTGAGAAATTCATCCCACTCTGAGAAGGTTGATTAATGAGATGTATAATGGCCAATAGTTTTATGATATAGAGTTGAACTGTCAAATGTAATATGTGGTTTGGTTTCAACATGTTAATTTGAGGCGCTGTCCACATATCTTAGATTGGGTCTTGTGGATATACCTGTTTCATATTTCAGGAAACTTTCATTTACTGCTGAGAAAGATAAGGTGATTTGATGGCCAGGAGCTCAGATGAGTTGAAGTATGTGTATTTGAAGTCTACATGAGTGGATATTGTGTTGAATGTCCTCTTCAATTGAGGGGTTCCTAGATTTTATGGACTCCCTGGGATTATAACTGTTCTATGTTTTAGCCTATGTTGTTTGTTTGATTTTTTTTTTTCCTTATACACCCTTGTACTTGACTTGCGTTAATTATTCACTAAAAAAAAAAAAATGAAAGATAAATTGAAAGTTGACTGAACATCTTTGTCTTTCTCATATGAGTTTTGATGTCTAACTGGATTGGTTTAACTTCCATATATATGTGCTTTAAAACAATAATAATAGTGATTGAAAAAAAATTCCTCCATATCTTTGATGTTCATGGTTTATTGCTGACTACTTACTTTTTCTTGTAAGTATCCTCATGCAAAAGCTTCCCTTTGTCATGCTTGTTACAGTGCATTACGCCTGACTAGATCCTTGGAGAACAAGGCTTCTAAGCTCCTAGAAGCCAATCAAGCCATACCCAAACCCTTTCTCTCACTTCACCTTCAATTTGAACCTGACATGGTAGCATACAGCCAATGTGAATACTTAGGTCTTTCTCCATCTTCTGTCAAAGCCATTGAAGCAACACAAGGAGATAGAAAACCGTGGACTGGAGAGTTAGCCCAAGTTTGGAGAAAACAGTGAAAATATCCTCTTAGCCCTAATGAGATGGCCTTCATACTTCAATCACTTTCCATTCCAACAGACAAATATATATTTGGCAGCTGAGGATGGTCAGATGGAAATCGAAGGCTTGACATCTGTTTACACCAATGTAGTTACCAAGTCTTTCCTCCTAAGCGATGAGGATTTCACAAGTATGAATGGGAACACAAAAGCTGCATTGGATTATTATGTGTCTATTGATAGTGATTCTTATGTGGCTACATATTTTGGAAATATGGATAAGATGGTTGCAGCAATGTGAGCTTTTAAGGGCTTGTACAAAACACTTTTCTTAAGCATAAGAGCTTTTGCAGAGTTCACTTCATAGGGTTTTAGAGGGAGAGATCTGATGCAAGCCCTATGGAAGGCTCGTCTAGAGGATTATGTCATGGGGAGAGGGTCTGCTCTGCCTAACTGCTTTTGTGAGTTCAAATTGGGATTTTGGGCTCATCTTTCTTGCCATATATTGTATTTCTTCATTTTTGTATGTGCTATGACTCTAGAAGCAGTTTTTTTGTTAGGTGTTTCTATAATTTAGGGCTTGTAGAATTAATAGTTTTCCCCTTATATCTTATTTTTACAAGTTCTAATGTTATTGATTGACTTTAATCATGTATCTCTCGGCCAAAGTTTGGGCATTGCACCTAACCTTTCTGTTTTCACTTTTTCTATTAAACAAGTTTCCTTTTGCTACATTCGTAAATTCTTAATCCAACTCTTTACATTACCTATGCACGAATATGTTTTATTTAAAAACCATTATTCAGAATAATCTATGATTAAGATTTCAATTGTGTATTTATTGGTTTTGATGGTTATCATACCCGCAGACCACACTTTCAATGAAAGTTATTAGAATTATTAAGATCCTGAAGAGATGAATGTTACATTATAAGAATGTTTCTTCAAGTAGGCAAAAAGGATTCATTCATCAGTACCAGTATAGTTGGTATGCTTTAACATCTTGACTGCAGCTGTCATATGCTTTAGGTTACAAGATTTCCTAGGATCACATTCTCCTTCTTTGAGTGAAATTGCAAATAAAAAGGGACAGTATAAGTCCATTTTAATGCTTTGGTTCACCTTTGAGTAAGCTTTGATCTGGGTTAAAACAGAAATTTCTGCATGTATTCCCAGGAGACAGACTTTTCCTCTATTGCAAGCACCATTTCTTCAAGTGGTTGTCATTTGGAATCTTGTACAACTGACTGGCTAATGAACCTTCAAATGTTAGTTTTAGTTTTTGTAATGCCATTCTTCATAAAATGACAAAGGTCACAACCAAAAAGCAGAATTCTCTTATGAGGTTCTTGCAACTTGAAATGTAAGTATCATGATGAATTACTGTTTTATTATTATTATTATTATTTCTTTTTAAGACTGATAAAAAAATTATTAAAAAAAAAAAAAAAAACCAATCAACCAGGCCCTTGGGTTGAAGTAGTTGTGCCTAGGAGAATGCTCATAGAGATACCTGCTAAAAATATGAAAATTTGTAGGTACAATGTTCAGTCCACTACCAAAAGTAGATAAGAAGGTTATATGCTACTCTTTGTCTTTAGGGGTGAGAAAAATGTACCATATTTTTTCATGTATGAGAATTGAGAAACTGTAGTGAAAACGTTTTACATAAAAGGTTTCTTGCCTGTAACCTTACACTATGTTTGGATGGTGGATTTTAGGGAGGATGGAAAAATTTGGAGAGAAAATGAAAAATGGTGTTGTTTGATAAGGAGGGTGAGAGAGGAAAATTTTTGGTGGGGCCAGGCATTTTCCACCCGGGCCCACCTAAAATTGTCTCTCCAAAATAGAGAAAATGGTGTGGGAGAGTTTATGGGTAAATGACAAAATTGCCCTTGCACTAATTTCTCCTATGCCTTTTTTTTTTTTCTTTTTTTTTCTTCTGCCTCTTTCCTGGGCATTTGCTCCTGACATTAGTGCCTTCCTTTTTTATTTTTTTTTTTTAAAAAAAGAAAATCCTTTTTCTTTTGATTTTCTGGGCTAGTAGTGTAGTTTTTTTTTTTTTTTTTTTTCCTAATTAGACATGATTTTTTTTCCTGACATAATTTTTATTGTTTAATAAATTTGGGTGATTGTTTTTTTTTAATTGCTTGTCATTTTTTTTTTAATTGTGCATCATTTTTAACAAGGGTATATAAAGTAAATTTATATAAACTCACTTTTTCCACCCCTCCACTTTTTCACTCCCAACAAACAAAAAGAGGGAAATTAAAATCTTTTCTATCCTCTCACTTTTCTATCCTCCACCATTTTTTATCCTCACTTTTCCACTCGTCCAACCAAACACACCCTTAGTTCATCCGATGACATTTTGAGCTAACCTGATGAAGTAAACAAAAATATAATAGATTTGGGTATAATCTTAGCCAACTTTTTGCATAATGCCACATGGTCGCTTCCCCATTAGAAATAGCAATCTTTTTGGNTGTAGAAATAGCAACTCTTTTTTGGTTTTTTTTTTTTTTTTTTTTTTGAATAAATGGAGTCAATTTAACTAGTTTGTTGAGGATCTATAACCAATCCTAAAATTTGAGGCTAAAGCTTGATTGTTATTATTCTTATTTTTTTTATGGGGGATATTGTCCTTTGTTTTTCTTTTTTACCCTGATGATTTTTACGCCTTGCTCTCTAACAAAATTAAGGAGACGAATGAGAAACTCACATGATTTCTTGCTGTACTTTGACTATTATACAATTCAAAGTAGTTCTTTTTTTAAAGGAGTAATAATACAATCAAATTTAAGCTTACATGTCACATCTCTGTATCTTGCCCAAAAGAAGAAATATTTGATTTTCTGCTGTAGTTATGTTCCTAATAAAACTGCTTCAGCTAAGTTTAAAATTATTGATTGGAGGCACCTAATACCAACAGTTTAACTATATATATTACATTATATTTAAACTAATATATTGGATTATTGTATTTAAGCAAATATTTGTGCTTATAAAATATATGGATTTTGAATTATATGTTAATAAACATAAAAGGATAAATTGCAAATTACACTCCTAAAGTTTGGAAGTGTTTAGATTTTACACCCTAAAGTTTTAAAATTTGGATTTTACCCTTGAAGTTTTGAGATGTTTGGATTTTACACCATGATATTTTAGAATTTAAATTTTACCCCTAAGTTTTAGGGGTGTTTGGATTTACTCCCTAAAGTTTGGGGGTGTTTAAATTTTACACCCTGAAATTTCAGATTTTAGGAGTGTAAAAATCCAAATACCTCCAAACTTTAAAGTGTAAAATCCAAATTCTGAAATATTAAGGTATAAAATCGAAACACCTCCAAACTTTAGAAGGAAAAATTAAAATTCTAAAACTTTAAAGTGTAAAATCTAAACACTCCTAAATTTAAAGAATGTAATTTGCAATATACCCAACATAAAAATAAATAAATACATATATATATATATATATATAGACACACACATAAATAATAATAACACATGTGTATGTGTAAGTATATAAACAGTGTTAACGCCAAAAACAATACACAATCACTACTAAAAACTAAACCAAAACAATATCCGTTATGAAATTAACTCTCTTAATACCAACTGTAAATCTCTACTAACTTTCATAACTCACTATTATTAGAGGTATGCAACTCAACTAATGTTGTCATTTGATATAATTGAAGATGGTTAGAATATCCAAATTGTTATGCCTTCACTTGATTAGAAATTCAAACTCCAAAAAATAAAATATTGTAAACTCACTATCAAAAAATTGAGTTTAAACCAATCATGGTAAAAAAAATAACCAAGCTTACAATCTACAAAGAGTTTGAAATTTTCTGGTAAAAGAGTTTTACATAAATGAAATTTAAAAAAGAAGAAAAGATGTAGTACACCGGGCCAATCACTTATTAGCTAACTTATTTTGCCCAACTTATTTATGTACAACTTTTTGAAATTTATCTTTTTTCTAAGTTATAATTTGTCAAAATCTTACCAAAACGAGTCTTAGTAATTGAAATAATGTTCCCAATTAAAAGTTACCCAAAATTAATGCTAATAATAATTAAAGAACAAAGAGGAGAATAAGACACTCACCTCATGTTAGGAAATACAATTTACCTAATGAGCAAAATTCTTATGTTATGTTTAGGTAAGAATGAGTTGCATGTCTTTTCAAATTGTGTGAACAATTAAATGAGGGGTCATTGTTGTATACAAGATTTTTTCATAATGTCTTTATTAGTTAGCAATAGAAATTGTACTTTTTTTTGCCTCTTACTGTTAACTTTACTTGAAATATTGGAGAAAACTAAAAATTAATAAGTATTGAAGTTGATATTTGGGAGAGGTGATTGGTATGTAATAAACTAATTCTCTGTCTACACCATTGTTAGGGAATGTCGATAATATGGACTAGGGCTGTCCACTAGTCAGCTGATTGAGTTTGAGATCAAACTGCCACTCGACTCGCTCAGGTCAAGTGGAAGAAGTGAAGACCCAAGGTCGACCGACAACCACCACAGGTCGAGTCAGATTGGGCTTTGGTGGATGATCGGTCAGTTTGGTTGAAATCGATGAAGGAGTGGTGGTGGGTGGATGGTGTTAGATCTTCATCGGATTTGAGTGGAGGAGAAAGATTCGGCCATAAACCGATGATGCCTTATATAATAGTCGGCGCAAGGGGTGAACCCCAACGGCTATTTTTTTATAATTATTTTTGAAAATTAATTTTTTATATTTTTTTTTTTTTGAAAATTAGCTTTTATATTAAATTAGCAAGGAAATTCAGGTCTACGTGAATAAGTATTCAAAGGATTAAATCCAATGCTCAAAATATTGAACGTTATCTGTCCACACGTGCCATCTATTTCTCTTCTCTTTTCAGCTTACCTAAAATACCATAATCAACAACTGGGTCTTGATCATCATACAGGTTTTGGCCCCCAGTGTCCGTGTCATCAAAGAAATGCACCTGATCAAAAACACTCTTTGGAGAACCCATAATACCATAATAAAAAACTGGGTCTTGATCATCATATAGGTCTTGACCCCCCATGTCTGTGTAATCAATTCCGTCAAAGAAATCCACCTGATCAAAAACACTCTTTGGAGAACCCAAAATACCAGAATCAACAACAACAGAGGGTGGTCTTTCCAAAGCCAAAGCCAAACCCCTCTCCTCCTTCTTCTTATTCTTTTTGTAAATTACACAAAGAACCAAGTCGGAGCCCTTTTCAGCTACACTAAACTCATGCATCAACCAATCAGTGGTCTTCATCTCCTCACCCTTCACCCTAAAATTCAACAATTTGTTGAACCCAATAATCGTCTTCCCAGAGCCAGACCCAGACCCAAAATCATAGATTTTCTTGGTGGAACTCTCATGCTAAGTCCCATAGGAACCAACAGAATGAAGCACGCGATTCTTCCCCCTCTTTAACAGAATGAAGAAGTAATGCTTCTCATCATCAAAATTAGAAATGATAATCAAATCTTTAAATTAAAACTGCATGAGTAATATGTTTGAAAACATATCTAGAGCCAAGAGTCTTGTAGCTCAACTAGCACCTCTTAATGTTTCCAACGGAGACATTCAGAGTTCAAATCCCCCCTCCCCTATTGCAACTATCGAATTATTGAGAGAGAGAGAGAGAGAGAGAGGGGAAAAAACGTATCTAGAATGTTCTTGAAGATTATATGCATGGTTACCAGTTAGTGTAGAATAAGAACTTATATGTATGGAAAACAATATACTTAAAACAGCACCTTTCTACATAACACATTTGAAAGGAAAAATGAGTAAACCTTACCAGTTCTTCACAACTTTTTGAACCCCAAAATTGTAAATTGTGAAGGATGATGGCAGAGCAACCCAACTAACAATCGCAATCCCCACAGTCATGAGAACAGTGGAGATGATTAGTTGCTTTTTCAGTGCTGGTTCAATTTCCTTGACAGCCTTGATTTCAAAGAAATTAGTTGCAAAGAGGGTTGTGATTAAACAAACAAGGATACCCATAGAACTGATGAGAAGTGGATAGCACATTGCAGTGAATTCATGGTTGATACCAAAGGAGGAGATGGAAGCAACAACAAGGGCAGCACAAGATGATTCAACATACGAGCCAAAAAGATCAAATCCCATACCAGCAATATCCCCAACATTATCACCAACATTGTCTGCAATTACCTGGATGAATGACAACATACCTTAATCATTACAAACCCACAACAACAGTGGCTAAAACAGTTAATTTTAGAGAAGAGACATTGCTTACAGCTGGGTTTCTTGGGTCATCTTCTGGAATGTTTCTTTCAACCTTTCCTACAAGGTCAGCAGCAACATCTGCAGCCTTAGTATAAATACCACCACCAACTCTTCCAAAGAGTGCCATGGAAGATCCACCAAGACCATAACCGGTTATAGCCTCAAAAAGGCCTTTCCAATCATCACCATAGTACAACTTAAAGAGATTGATAGTAATGTAAAGAACCAAAAGACCATTTGCAGCAAGTATTCAAAGGATTAAATCCAATGCTCAAAATATTGACACGTTATCTATCCACGCGTGCCATCTATTCCTCTTCTCTTTTCAGTTTACCCAAATGATTTCAGAAAAAATCTCTCTCCTCTCTTATATTTTTCTCTCATTCACTCACTTCCACCAGCGGTTTTTCTCTCTCTACCTCCTTCTCCCTGACGCTCCTCTCAACCCCAACTGTACGTGCCTCCAGCACAGCCATTGCTCCGCCTCACCAATTTTGACAAGAGCGGGCTTGGTCTGTCAGGTTACTCTGAAACCGACAAATCTCTTTCCCTACTACCGCCCACACTATTCTCTGAAACCCACACTATGCTCTGAAATCTTCTAAAAGCAGTAGATGGTGTCAATCAACTGCTTGTTGTTTGTCTCCATTGAAGTCCGACTGTTCTTGGAGTGGTTCTTGAGCACGCTACTCCAGCTATTCCAGCCAACTATTTCCCTAAGGTAGTTATTCTGAAATTCATTGTTAAAGAATCTATTAAGCGGCTTTGTGCGTGTGTTTTTGGTAATGTGAAATGTAATGGTTGCAGAATTATGCTTATTCATAGTTCTAAGTTTGGAACTTAAGGTATATGTAAAGATTCACATTAAAAAAAAGATATGTAAAGGTTAAAAAAATGTATATTCTATAAATAAATAAAAAGGTATATGTAAGTTTTTTATTAACTTAAAAGAAAATGAAAAATCAATTATTAATAACAACAACAACAACAACAAGAATAATAATAATAATAATAATTGTGTAGGTAAAAGCCCAAACGCGTATATTGGGCCTTAGGCTCTATATGAAGATATGAGTATATCCGAAGAGGAGTAAAGGATTGGGAAAGGCCCTAGAATGGAGAATCACGTAAGAAAATGATGAAGGAGTATAGTCCAAGGAGTGTATCCTCCTCGGATTTGAAGAATATCGATCAAGCAAATACCTAGGCAGTTTAGGTAAACTTCCAAGAAGTTTCAACGATAATGATGAACTTCATGCACGTATAAAGATGATAAGAATAGAGAAATATCTATAAAAAAAAAGCCGCTACCACCGCATTTAATGCATGCAACAACTTTTCTGGCTACATTTATGTGGAGAAGACCCCTGAACAATGCAATCTCAGCTGCCACCACTCATGGAGAACTAAAGAAGATACCTGATGTGACATGTACTCAAGTGAATGCTTAGATGAAGAACAAGTATACGATAAAGATGGTTTAAAAGAAAACTATATAAATGTAAGATAACTCTCATGAAGGGGGGATCGAAAGAAAAGAGAAAAAGAAGAAGAAAAAAAAAATTTACTGTAGCTCTAAGAATGGTATTTGCCTTTCAAACAATAATTTATCTCATCGGACATCAATTTCTTCAAGTTTCAAGTGTGATTTTGTACGGGTTCACCTTTTAAAATCTTGATTAATTGTTGTTTAATTCATAAACAGCCCAGTTCTTTTACCCACTCTCTACAAATTCATTATATTAGACTTATTGGGTTCACATTCCATATCTTTTGGGCTTAGGCTACAAATTTTGACCCTACAATAATAATAATAATATCGGGGTAATTACATTCCCCTTCCTTGATGTTTGAAGAAATGACACTCTACCTCAAACTTGAAAGGAAAAAATATTTTCACCCTTTACATTTGTTTGGCCAAACTTTGTTAAATTAATATTAAAATATTGTGGATTAACTTGCCTATGCTTAAGGTAGGTTCCAAAATTATCCTTAATTTTAAAATTAAATTCTCTTGTTTTAAAATTTTAAATTAAAGTGTATTTCAAAATATTAAGTAATGTCTTTTGTTATTTTTTTTCCCCCCTTTTCTTTTCCCAATGAGTTATGGAGAGATTTGTCATTTCAAATGTTTTGGTATTTTATAAATTTGTATTTTAATTCTAAAGTTATGAGTAATGTCTTTACTAACCATGGTTAAACATTTATAAACAGATTCTTAAATAAGTTTAAAATATTTTGTTATTAATATAAACAAAATGGGAGAGTGTTATTACTTATTACCCCAAATATATTTAATAAGATTAACCTAAAAAAAAAAATTATTTCGCCCAATGTGCAAGTCTGCGACTAGTATATATAAAAGTAGAAACATCATGCTAGAGAGCATGGAATTGTGCCAAGTGGCGCATTCCTTGAAGTTCTTTTTATTTAGGCTTCTACTTCAAAGAATTTGCATTTATATCAAATTATTAGTTCATTGAATCAACTAATAGAGTAAATGTATATATATTAATTATCTATAGTTGTGCATAAATTATTTATATTAAATGAATTTATAAGATTATTTTTATAAACTTTATTTAAGAAATAGTTTTTAGTTGGAATAATAATAATATATTTACAATATGACATTATTCCTCATGTTTAGTTGATTTGACAAAAATTGACACAAAAACTAAAAATTAATATTAAAAATTAAACATTTGTGAATTTACTAAAAATTAATCTTAACCCTTTAAATTTCCTGATTCCTTTTAGTGACATGTTATATAACTTATTTTGCCCAACTTATTTATGTACAACTTTTTGAAATTTATCTTTTTTCTAAGTTATAATTTGTCAAAATCTTACCAAAACGAGTCTTAGTAATTGAAATAATGTTCCCAATTAAAAGTTACCCAAAATTAATGCTAATAATAATTAAAGAACAAAGAGGAGAATAACACACTCACCTCATGTCAGGAAATACAATTTACCTAATGAGCAAAATTCTTATGTTATGTTTAGGTAAGAATGAGTTGCATGTCATTTCAAATTATGTGAACAATTAAATGAGGGGGCATTGTTGTATGCAAGATTTTTACATAATGTCTTTATTAGTTAGCAATAGAAATTGTACTTTTTTTTGCCTCTTACTGTAACTTTACTTGAAATATTGGAGAAAACTAAAAATTAATAAGTATTGAAGTTGATATTTGGGAGAGGTGATTGGTATGTAATAAACTAATTCTCTGTTTGCCCCATTGTTTGGGAATGTCGATAATATGGAATAGGGCTGTCCACTAGTCAGCTGATTGAGTTTGAGATCAAACTGCCACTCGACCCGCTTAGGTCAAGTGGAAGAAGTGAAGACCCAAGGTCGACCGGCAACCACCACAGGTCGAGTCAGATTGGGCTTTGGTGGATGATCAGTCAGTTTGGTTGAAATGGTGGTGGGTGGATGGTGTTAGATCTTCATCGGATTTGAGTGGAGGAGAGAGATTCGGCCATAAACCGATGATGCCTTATATAATAGTCGGCACAAGGGGTGAGCCCCAACGGCTATTTTTTTATAATTATTTTTGAAAATTAATTTTTTATATATTTTTTTTGAGAATTAGTTTTTATATTAAATCAATAAGGAAATTCAGGTCTACGTGAATAAGTATTCAAAGGATTAAATCCAATGCTCAAAATATTGACACGTTATCTGTCCACGCGTGCCATCTATTTCTCTTCTCTTTTTAGTTTACCCAAATGATTTCAAAAAAACTCTTTCTCCTCTCTTATATTTTTCTCTCATTCACTCACTTCCACCAGCGGTTTTTCTCTCTCTACCTCCTTCTCCCTAACGCTCCTCTCAACCCCAACTGTGCCTCCAGTATAGCCATTGCTCCGCCTCACCAGTTTTGACAAAAGCGGGCCTGGTCTGTCGAGTTACTCTGAAACCCACAAATCTCTTTCCCCACTACCACCCACACTATTCTCTGAAACCCACACTATGCTCTGAAATCTTCTAAAATCAGTAGATGGTGTCAATCAACTGCTTGTTGTTTGTCTCCATTGAAGTTTGACTATTTCTGGAGTGGTTCTTGAGCACGCTACTCCGGCTATTCCAGCCAACTATTTCCCTAAGGTAGTTATTCTGAAATTCATTGTCAAAGAATCTATTAAGCGGCTTTGTGCGTGTGTTTTTGGTAATGTGAAATGTAATGGTTGCAGAATTATGCTTATTAGTAGTTCCAAGTTTGGAACTTAAGGTATATGGAAAGATTCACATTAAAAAAAAAGATATGTAAAGGTTAAAAAAATGTATATTCTATAAATAAATAAAAGGGTATATGTAAGTTTTTTATTAACTTAAAAGAAAATGAAAAATCAATTATTAACAACAACAACAACAAGAATAATAATAATAATAATAATAATTGTGGGGGTAAAAGCCCAAACGCGTATATTGGGCCTTAGGCCCTATTTGAATAAATGAGTATATCCGAGAATGAGTAAAGAATTGGGAAAGGCCCCAGAATGGAGAATCACGTAAGAAAAGGATGAAGGAGTACAGTCCGAGGAGTATATCCTCCTCGGATTTGAAAAATATCGGTCAAGCAAATACCTGGGCAGTTTAGGTAAACTTCCAGGAAGTTCCAACGATAATGATGAACTTCATACACGTATAAAGATGATAAGAATAGAGAAATATCTAAAGAAAAAGCTACTACCACCACATTTAATGCACTGCAGCAACTTTTCTGACTGCATTTATGTGGAGAAGACCCCTGAACAGTGCAATCTCAGCTGCCACCACTCATGGAGAACTAAAGAAGATACCTGATGTGACATGTACTCGAGTGAATGCTTAGATGAAGAACAAGTGTACGATGAAGATGGTTTAAAAGAAAAATATATAAATGTAAGAGACCTCTCATGAAAGGGGGATCGAAAGAAAAGAGAAAAAGAAGAAGAAGAAAAATTTATTGTAGCTCTAAGAATGGTATTGGCCTTTCAAACAATAATTTATCTCCTCGGACATCAATTTCTTCAAGTTTCAAGTGTGATTTTGTACGGGTTCACCTTTTAAAATCTTGATTAACTATTGTTTAGTTCATAAACAGCCCAGTTCTTTTACCTACTCTCTACAAATTCATTGTATTGGGCTTATTGGGTTCACATCCCATATCTTTTGGGCTTGGGTTACAAATTTTGACCCTATAATAATATAGGGGTAATTACATTCCCCTTCCTTGATGTTTGAAAAAATGACACTCTACCCAAAACTTGAAAGGAAAAAATATTTTCACCCTTTACATTTGTTTGGCCAAACTTTGTTAAATTAATATTAAAATATTGTGGACTAACTTGCCTGTGCTTAAGGTAGGTTCCAAAATTATCCTTAATTTTAAAATTAAATTCTCTTATTTTAAAATTTTAAATTAAAGTGTATTTCAAAATATTAAGTAATGTCTTCTGCTTTTTTTTTTTTTCCCTTTTCTTTTCCCAATAAGTTATGGAGAGATTTGTCACTTCAAATATTTTGGTATTTTATAAATTTGTATTTTAATTCTAAAGTTATGAGTAATGTCTTTACTAACCATGGTTAAACATTTATAAACAGATTCTTAAATAAATTTAAAATATTTTGTTATTAATATAAACAAAATGGGAGAGTGTCATTACTTATTACCCCAAATATATTTAATAAGATCACCCTAAAAAAAATTATCTCACGCAATGCGCGGGTATGCGACTAGTAAAAATAGAAGACAATGCAAAAGAAGAAGAAGAAGAGTTTGAAGAAGTTACCCATGACTGGATTAGACTTGCATCACTCTCTCCCAATACTCCGATAACCCTTCTAACTCTTCACTACTACTCTCACTCTCGCCTCCCTCCTCCACCAAAATCCCATGCAACCTTTCACTACAAGCCCTCGCCATGTGGCACCCTCCATGCCCATCGTACACTCTGAAAAAGTCGTACTTTCCTTCAACACCAACACCAACACCAACACCTTTTTTATTCATAATTCCTAGTTCNTTTCTAAGATTTATATGAGAAAAATTTGATTTTTTTTTTTTAATGTGAGAAACAATTGATTTGAAATATGATATTCTTACTAAAATTTTAGTTGTCTTTGCAACTATTGAAACAATGTCCAACAAAAAGGGGAAAAAATAAATAACTTTACTAACACAAAATTCAAAATGTAAAAAAAAAATAATTAAATGATATTTGCATTTTTTGTACGCATGAAACATGCCAATTTATATGACCCAATATATCATGCAATTTTCAATTTAAAAACACATATATATACTATGATCAAATCACTACATTATTCTTAATGTCTTTCGATTTTGTCTATAAAATAACTAAATATTACATTTTTTTACAAGGAAAATTATTGAAAATTTTTTATATATACATTGATAGTTGAGGGTGAGGTATCTAAATCTGAATGTCTCTATTAGAAATTGAGATGCCAACCAGTTAAACTAAATCTTATTGAAATATTGGAGGAAACTAAAATGAGCTGCGGGAACCCAGCTAGTAAATTATAATTATTAAAATATTATCAATTAAAAAAAAATAGCCATTAGGCTCACAGCCTTGCACCTAAAGCACCATCATTGATCAAAATTCAATCCTAGGTATAAACATCCTGTTCGTTTTTTTTTTTGGATGAAATTAAATAAAAATTCAGCGGACTTGAAAGGGATTACAAACACGTTTGTTTAGCCAAATTAATAATCATATTGTGTGATTAGATTTGTTCAAGTTTTCAGTTGAAGTCTGGTGAAAGAAACAGGTGATTGTAAGGTTGACAAGGGCAATGAATGCCCACAATACTTGGAATCAGAAAGACACCGATGTGAGCATAGTACTCTACTAGATCACGCGCAATAGTCAAAGTTGAAATGTTGAATCGTGACAATATTTTGAACAAAGGATGTACTAACTAGGAAGCAAGAGATGTAACAAAAAATGTTTGGAATATCAACCATTGTAGTAGGTTCACTTATTTGGTTGAGAACTGGTAACTTCAAAAGGTTTAGTGAGAATCAACAATATCTAATAGATCAATTAATGCATTCCATCTACTCAAAATATGCTTGCCAATGATTTTGAGTCTCATTAACACACAAGTGTCCAAAAAAAGACTGAGAGAAAGAGGACCATTTAACAGGAAACTAAATATTTTATTATGGGCAAAACTTAGGTACAGTGCCTTAAGTACAGTACCTTAGGTTCCTTACTTAAAATTTTGACATCTGTCCAATTTAACAGCCCAAACAAACGGAGTTAAGACTATTTTTTTTTTCCCCTTCTTCCTTCTTCTTCCTCCTTTTCCTATACTACAACTGCAAAAGAACCCACGGGTTCAAATTTCAGATCTTTCTACTCCAAATAAATCCAAATAAAATAAAAATAAAAAATCACTGTGGGAAATCCAAATAAATCCAATAGTCACTGGCTCACTACAACTAAAACCATATAAAATAATAATAATAACCATGAAGACAGTGGAGGTACTCCTTTTGAGAGAACAAAAAGGAAAACAAAAAAGTCTAAAACAACTTTCAAGGAATTTACGTGTTGCAAAGATTATTTGTAAGTGATTGCAGTCCATCACCTGTAAACTTGTTCTCATCTCAGCCCATCAAAAGCTATGTGCTTTCTGCTTTCCCACGGTGCTCACCAAAAGCAAATAAAAAATCCTCAGCAAAAAAATAAAGAAGAAAGGAGAAAATAAAGAAGCCGGCGATTTTTTATCGTTGGAGAAACTATGAAAATAAAGAAGCTGGCGGTTTTTTATCGACGGAGAAGGTGATGTTTTTGAGAAGAGGCGAGTCATTGAACTCAAATATCAAGAGCTGAGTCTAGAAATGAAGCTTTTTGCTTGTTTCCCCTTTCTTCCTTTTTTTTTTTTTTTTTTTTTGCTGGGATTTTTTGTTTACTTTTGATGATGATATCTATTTATTCTTCAACGGAAGGCATAGATCCTACAATTTGAAAGATCTGAAGCCATGGTTTTCTTGCAGTTGCAATACAGGGAAAAGAAGGAAGAAGGAAAAAAAATTTAGTTTTAACGCCGTTTGCTGGGTTGTTAAATTCAAAATTTTAAGTAGAGAACCTAAAGTACTGTACCTAAGGTACTGTACCTAAATTTTGCCCTTTTATTATATTAGGTAAATGCAAAAACTCTAATTTATAATATCGTTTTTATACTCCAGAGACACAACATGGAAAAATATCTGTAACTTCCCCACCAGGACCTATTCCCCAGTTTAGAGTTGGGTGGGGGAGTAAAATTAACCATTGTTCACACATCATATTGCTTTCATTATCTTTTTTTACATAAGGAATATAGAATAAATAAATAATAAAAAAGGACATATTTAGGCAAAGCAAGCACCTGTGATATATTCTATATTTTGGATATTTTTCCTAAACAATCTCATATTTGCCTATCACACTTTTCTTTTTCTTTTTTGGCCAAGTGCCTTATATACTGTTTGTTTCCACTCACCAGAGGCACTTGAACACTATTATTATTCAATCAGTTATAAATCTTTTGCAGTTGATTGGTTATGAAGTCATGATCAGTTGTGAAGAAGCAGTACATGTTGTCTGTAAGTACAAAATTTGATCAATAAATTTCAAATTAAGGAACCAGTGCATACAAAAAAACCATGCATTCCTAAATAAACCAGAAGGCTTCAATAATAAACACATAACCAACCTAAAAAGGAACCAATATACTTAAATCAACTCATTCCTACAACAATCCAAGAATTGAATCAGGATGGACAATCATGTGATGAATAGCCCGCAAAATTCTAAATGCAACTGATGAGCAGCATGAAACGGTTGCAGAGGAGAATATGTTAGTCAAAAAGTAGAAGAATCACTGAATATGAAGACAGTCACGATCTGCAGCAGGCAAGAATTGAATCATAGCAGAGATACCAATACTCTTTGTAGGGGATGGACATCCACGGCAATGGTGAAGGAAGAGCAGTACCCAATGTAGAAGCTACCCTGAACGTATAAAAATGTGATAGATATAGATAGATAGAGGAACTAAGTTTGAATTTCAGTAGCTATGAAACAATAGAGCAGCAAGATGAAAACTAAATAGGCAAAGAAGACGCACCTTTTCCCAGTGAGGACACCATGAGTAAATTTAGCAAAAAAAGAACCAAAAACCCCAAAAAAGACATTTCTATAATGAGGCGCAACTAGCTCTCCTGAAATATAATTTCTAAAGTTGGTTAGCAAAAAAAACACCACATACATTGAAAGTCAAAGATAGATGTGATATGGTAAACATAGATATGTGTGTGTGTGTGTGTGTGTGTGAGAGAGAGAGCTAGTTGAGTCTTGAAATGAGAGGCTTTGTTAAGACTCATCCCTACAGAAACATCACTAAATAATATCACAAGTGATAATATAGCTAGAGGCCTCCCTCACCTATACTCAAGCAGTTGCTGTGTAGAAATGAAACCAAAATACTAGATTTCCCTCCATTTTGATTACAATGCAAATTCTCTGATGAAGAATCAAATTTATCAGGACTCCAAATCGCAGTATCACCAATCAGATTACTCCGACAAGATACAATTTCAAACCATATCCCAGAAGGAAATCTTCTTCGTCTTGCCAACCAAAGGAATATTTTGATATAAGGTGTCGCATGAATAACAGAGATAGTGACTTCAATCAGTATACATATAAGGCTGATGGTTGTGTTCACAATGCTAAAGAAGGTATAGAAAATAGAAGTAGTCGGTAAGAGAAGTAAGAGTGGTGTAAACAGAAGAGATCCAACGACGTGTTGCTTCACAGTGTAGTCGTAGCTATCTAATCTCTGACGAAGAGGATTCCATTTTCGACCACTGCCAAAGAATCAGCAATTACATGAATAGCTTGAAACAGGGAAAGAAAAGATATGAACTCTGAAATAAGACATGATATTATCAATGAAGTAAGGAAAAAGATATTTTACACCTTGAAGTTCTGTCTTGCAAAGAATATTGAATCTAGCAAAGTGCACAAGCTGATCTCTTTTAGAGAATAGAATTTCTCATCAACCAAAGAAAGAGGAATTCTTCTTAAATGTCAACAAAAATTTAACCTATTTTGCATAGGAAGCCTCCCAAAATTTAAAATTAGTTCCTTCAAAAGTAACACTTCTAACTTTCTAAGATATAAGAATATCATTCTTCCATTAAATGTTCACAGTAAAAGCATCTCTCTAGAAATATGGCAAAGAAGGGCCCTAGCCACAAAAGCAACTAGAGCCACATATCTCTAAAGAGCACCTGGACATCCACAATCTATCAACCGCTCAAGTGATATGGGGACCAAAAATTACATCATTTAAGAGGATATTACCAATTCAAATTAGCACTCATGTTAAAATGTGAACAATCAAAGGTGTCCAAGGTATTTGAGAATATATGAATGAGTAACAAGCATTATTGAATCATGGAAGAAAGACAGGCAAGTTTGGCCAATGTACAAGCTCACAAGTAAAATGGAAATCAATTTCTTATCCCTATTTTTACCTCTTCTTTAGCATCCTTACACATTTAACATGTCTTTTAGCTCAGGGATTGATACCCTTCAGAAGAAAAAAGCACTCAGAATAGCATCAACCATATAAGAACCAACATCAATTTTTTTTTTATCAGTAGAACCAACATCAATTAGGCAATCAAATATCACCATGACCTCTCATATCTTGATTGAAACAGATAAAGAACAACAAGGTGAGTATAAGTTTACAAAGTCCTTAAGCAATGAATTTAAAGTTAAGAATTCTAAGTTTTACATTTAAGATTCATTTCAATATTACCCTGGAAAGAAACTATGAATGAGAACTCAATTGAAACAGATAGATAACAATAGCAACAGATGTTCAAGAACACATAAAAGATGAAGTTTTCAGTTGATCCAAAGACCATTATCTAGCAATCCAAAAGGCTACATAAAGAGTTAAGCATACCAAGGACAAATCATATCTACCAAAAACTCATATATAAACACACACAGAGTTCTGTATAAACTACTGCAATGGCAATAAATCAGCATGCATGGCACATGCAACTCCCCCATCTCTTATTTTCTCCTCCTCTTTATAATGGTTTTCTTTCTTTTTTTTCTTTTTTTTTTCTTTTTTTTGATTGGCAAGAATTCAATTTCATTGATAAAGAAACAAAACCTTGTGCTCAAGATAATGAACACAAAGGATCATAAGAATACAAATAAATCAAATTCTAGATCTAAGAGAATTTTAAAACTCATAAATATCAGAACATTGTGAAGAACCCCAAGCCCTTCTTATTATGTATTTTTTTTTTTTTTTGATAAGTCCTTCTTATTATGTATTTTAGCTCCCATCTCTCATTATTCTTTGTATTGCTTCTTTTTCTTTGTTTTTTTTTTAATATTATCTTTTCCCCCTTTCCCCCACTCTAAGGAAGGCCCCATATACTGATTTTGTGTTTTCCTTCACCTCCTAGGATGCCTACGAAGTTACTCATCACAGTGATGAGAAAAATGGCAATATAGAACTTATAGGATTTTGGACAAGTCAGCTCAGATATTTAAGAAACTGCAACGATTCTTACACTATCAGCAACACCAGGAAGAATCACACAATGAACCAATATCTCTAATTGTTTCTTAATGAATTTTTTGTTTTTTTTGGTCGATAAGTAATAAGAGTAGTTATATAGATTAAAAATATTAAAAACATTGAGTTCACAATGATGAACACAAAGGAAGAAAGCAAAAGGACAAAAATCAAAAGGTTAGTCTAAGAGAAACAAGGATGTTTCTTAAGGAATTTTCAAAATTAATTATCTCTTTACTCACCTCAAAACTCATAAAAACCACAATTTCTCATAAGATTCTGCCATTTTGCAATGAACTTTCACTCATCTAAATTTCTCGTTAGGTTTTTCTCTTTCCTCTTTTTCTTTTGATTGATACATTGCCCTAATGTATGGAGCACGAAGACAGTTATATTTTAATCTAGTTATATTTAATTTTAGAAGTCAATTTTATACATTTGGATAAGTAGAAGTCAATTTTATACATTTGGATAAGTAGAAGTCAATTATAATATTAAATTTCCTAGAGTCAAGGTTATTTTCATAATTCAATAATTGGGCTTTGGCCCCAAGTCAATTTGGAGTAGAGTTTAACTAGGGGTCGTCAATGGGTTGGGTCAGGCCAGCCCGGCCCATTTTTACTTAGCCCATGGGCACAATGGGCCGGGCATAATGAGCTATTAACTAGTTAACAGACCGGGTCGGGCTAGGCCGAAAGAGAAAACCTCAGCCTATGACCCTGCCCATGGGCAATACCCATTTTGTCTTTAGCGAGGTGGGCTATCAGGTTAGGCCTAATGGGCTACCCATGGGCTTGTGTTAGCATATTATTTTATTATTTTTATAAAGAAAGAATCAATTTTTTATAAAGGAATAATCAATCTATTTTTTTAAAGAAAAGAATTAAAGAATTTAATACTTAATTACAAATTTTTTTACAATTAAATCTATTTAATTTTTTTATTAAGGCTTTAAATAGTTTTTTATTTTTATCTTTAATTAAAAAAAAAAAAAAAGTCAAATGGTTAATTCAAATTTGCTAGACTATTAAAAAAATATATATATTTAGTAAACTAAGTTTAGCACAATTACTTTGAGTATCTTAGCAGTTGAGGGAGTTCTCTTAAGAAATTCCTCTATAATATCTCAGGATCAATCTTTCATACACTTCCTACATATTTTTATTATGAATTATGAGTTATTGGGCTGCGCCAACGGGTTGGGCTATTAGGCTAGTCCACCGGGTATCCATGGGCATAAAAACTAGCCCACGGCCTGACCCACTGGGCTAGTGGGCTACACATGGGCCTCAATAACAACGGGCTGGGCCGCCCATTAGCCCGATGGGCTGTCGGGTTTCTGGGTCGGGCTGTGGGCCATGGGCTGTTTAACACATTATTGTATTCCAACAAAGATAAGTTTACAATTGATGAATAAATTTTCTATTGGAATTTTTCCAATGACTTGGTGCTAATTCCTAGGTTTTCTATCCCGTTTGGTACAAACTCAAAGCAACCCTAGGTGTTGATTCCTAATTTTGTTTTAATTTTCTAATTGTTTCCCACAAAATCCTTCTTAAAGTTATACGTTCTAAGGGTCTTACCACATCTGGACCCAAGGGTCTTGATGTTATTTGTGCTACATCATACCCAGCACCCAATTAATTTTGAATCCACAACATGCGGCTCCTCTTTATTCTTATAAGAGCAGCTTCTCTTATTTTTGTGGAGCTGAAAATGACAAGATTTTAATAATTCATTGCTCATGTTAAGCTCCTTATATCAATCACTAGTGCATTGCATGAACTGCATGATATCTTGATTTAAATGGTAGAGTTGTTTTTTTACTTTTTAATGCTTATGATTGTTTTGATAAAAGTGACTACCATGACAGCCAGGTGGAATTTTGACCGATTTAAGAGTTGTAAAAACTAAACCAAGAAATGGAATCACAAAGTGTTACCTGAAAAGGCGCCACAAATCTGCTAATGCCTGCGTCTGTGTTGAATATACAAGTGAGACCAGCCAATGAAGGGTTGAGATATGCAGAGTTGCTAGTAAAAAAATGTCTATGATCAAAGCAGCTGGTATTGTCATCCCAAATAGAATCCCTGATATTGCAAGTCCTTTAATAATATAAATGGAAAGGAAACCCAGAATGACTGAGAGGGTAGACCATATTTGGATTGCATTAAGAGAAACCATGCCAAGAACACCGGCCAATTCCGTGTTTAACTTGAAACCTGCAGGGGCTCCCATCAACCAAGCACAACTTGACCGCATTGATTTGTATGTAATTTCACCAGTAAAGTTCATAACCCACCAGCAAGCAGATTCTGCATTGTATAACAGTGCCCAACCAATCAAGTTTCCCAAGAGAACATCAAGAGCCAAGCTTGACCACATGGAATGCCTACGTAATGCAGCTTTCTCCGCATATTCAACGCATGATAGAGACCTTAAAAAAAGAATAAAAAATGCAGTGATGAGTTGAGAAAAATAGGAACCTACTGCAAACGATGAATTCAGCCAATAAATAATAAAAACAGTAGCAAAACCACCCCCCCAACCCCCAACCCAACTTTTTTTGGTTCCTCCCTTCCCCACAGATAGACTACAGACGTTTATTGATTGAGTTTATACTCAAATTGAATATCAACTTCAACCCTAGAATTACATGAAATGAGCTTCTTCTTCTTCTTCTTTTTTGGTAAGGGGGGATTCATTAGGATATAAAATCTAATTAAAATGCTTAGATCTAAAAAAAAGGAAAAGGCAGAAAACAACTGAAATTCATAGTGGCTTTAAACCTAAATTTAGGCACAAATCTGATGTAAAACCTGATGTATTAATTAAAGACTGAAGCGTCGTATTAATTAGCATTTAAAACCTGATGTATAAATAAAAAGTATTCTTCAGAAACCTCATCTTACCTCAGGCCATTATCTTGGAGGAAGATTGGCCAATACAAGATCTGACAGCAGCGGATTCGAATACTTATCCATGTAGACCTGAGTATCCTTGCTGATTTAATATATATCCACGATTGTGATCCAAAACTCAAAAGGATATGGAGAAGCTGAAGAATGAAGTAGAATAAAGTTGATAATGAAGCAATGGACATTGCAAATAGTTGCCAGATGAAAGTAAGAAACCTGAAAGCCAAAACATAGGCCATCAAATATTGCAGACCAAGGTGTGAGGGAAGAAGGAAGGTGGGATGCAAGATTAGAGTCTTCAAGAGAGATACCTGCAAAAAATAAAAAACCGAACAACGGGCCTCCTAGGAGCCACATGTCTCTCAAAAAATATTTTAGCAGAAGCAGCACTGTTAATTGCCAAAATTACTGTATCCTGTACTTTAAAAAAAAAAAAATTTTGAAAAGGCATTTTAATAAGCAGCCAAAATGTCTAAATGCACCAAAAAAATATAAAATAGACAACAAAGCAAAAAACTTGCAAACTCTGGTACCAAGTCAACTGGTGGCTGCTTTTGGTGAAGTTCATCAACCCACTTGGGTTTCTTGAAATCAGCTTTCACTTGCTCAGATGAATTCCACAGGTGCAACGAGAAATGGTGACCACCATATGAGGGAGTATCATAAAGTATTACCTTCATTGTTCAAATAAACAAGAGGAGATTAATCACAACTAACAAATATAGCTTCAAGGAGCCACAAGCATGGAGTAGAAGCCATCATGACTTACGATTATCAAAAAAGAAAAAAAGTAGCCATCATGTCTTACATACGTGGACATCACACTGAAACACTATTTGCCCATTCCAATGAAAGTGATGCAATTTAGGAATCCGATAAATTTCACCACCACACTGTTCAGGAAAATCATTTAGCAGCAGGATCCAATTACTGCTTCCAATAGAAACTTGTGTACATTGTCCTAATAATCCATCATATTTGTGGCACCCGCAAGTCCAGTGTCCATGGTTTTCTCTAAATGTACCTCTATTGTTCTGCACGCAAGCATTGCCACAAATTGAGGAATTTCTTTTATCTTCTTTTGTTCCAGAGCTTAACAGGCCATTACTGTTAAGATCTACACCATGCTGTCCCAGTATAGAGAGCTTTGATTTATCCTGAAGAAATTTGGGCATGCTCCCATTTGCATCATGAAGTGTCCCCTGATAAAAAGCAGTAGTTCAGACTGAAATTTACTTACCATATCAAAACACCTTCAGGTAGCCAACCAAGAAAAAAATATTCTAAAGGTCATTATGGTTCCCATAACAAGAGCAAACTTCATTCTGGAGTTGTTGCATAGCTTAACATTTACCCAAGCAAATATTTTCCTAATTACCCACCCAGGTGCTCCTTAGGAAATTTCAGTATAAAATTCTCTCTCTTAGCTTCTTGTAGAGATGTCAAAAATTAAAAATCACCAAGTTAAGGGCTACCATAATAAAGTAAAAGTGACCACTAGCATACTGCCCCTATACAACAAATTCTTAATTGGTAAGTTACAGGTGCACCCAATGGGTCTTGAACCCACGACCTCACCCTCCATCTAGAACTTAAGTGCTAGAGCTCAAATGGTGCTAGAGCTCCTATACAACAAAACCATAACAGATAATTGGATAGAAGAACAATAGAGGTACATTTAGAGAAATGCACATTAGCCAAGAATCAATAATTCGATACACTAATCCAACTTGAGCATATATGACATGACCAATCAATCAACATGCTTCAACACTTGGCCTTCGTCATGTATTCCATACATCACATTAGATATATATTACATAAAGAATTGCACTTTAGTTAGACAGTTGGAAATGACACCAGGAAACAAAGCAAAAAAAAAAATTTCAGTTTTGATCCATTCAGGGTGGAAAGTGAAAACTAGCAAGTGGTCATTGATGAAAAAAATAAATAAAATAAAATAAAATAATTGTGGATATAATATTCTAATATGCTACTGTTATGCCTAATGTGGAGTTGTGGACCATACAGTGTGAATGTAATTGGAGAAAATATGACAAAATAAAGCTTCCTCTGATAGGCTTAACTTAAGTATAGGTATCAGGGGATGTCTACTGAAGGCAGTTAGTTATCACTTTTTAGGTATACTTGCATACTTTTTACGTGCATTTGTAACTCTTGGGGTTCCATAGTAAACTACTTGTGTTGTGTACTTTAGTTTCCTCTTTTCTAGTAAATTTTTTTTTATGACTTATCAAAAACAAAAATTCCAATGTATGCCTGTTAAGTTATGAATTAAAAAGAGGGAACATGAATTCTACATTTAAGACAAACCCCAAATACCAAAGAAAGCATTAACGTGTATTAGAATAAAAACGACAAGCATGACACTGAGAACACCTCTCTACCTCACCTAGATGGTGGAAAAATGAGAAATCGCTCTTAACATAATCTGGTATTTTACGACCAACATTTAACATATTAGTGTTTCTTTAAGTCATACTTATTTGAACTTAAAAAATGAGGATGCAACCAATTACTAATGCTAAGAGTATTTGGCCCCATTTTCCATAAGTGTATACAGGCATTCTTCAAAAATTACAGGTGCTATACCTCAAGGCCAGACTGATAATGCAAAAGAGAGCCTTCACTACACGCAAAAGCTACCACTATGTCAAGAGAAACTGAGGAAGACACAAACCACCCAAACAAGAAATTGGAGGATAATGGTTCACTCAATGCCAGCTCCTTCGGCCACCAGATCCTACACTTTCTTCTCATTTTCACCTCACGATTGTGCCTCTTTATCCATTTAATGGTCCCCTAAATCCTGTAATGGAGTAAAGCAGCCATTTAAATAATCTTATACATTGAACATAGTAACTCAAAAAATTGTGAATATTATTGAATTTGCATAGAACACTTAAAATAATTTTCAAACAATGAACTATAACTCAATTGGCCCTACCTCCTTCCACAATAATGGTTCAGGAGTGACATTGCGGGTTCAAAACCTACTAAGCACGTGCATGTTACTTACTAATAAAAATAAAATAAGAAACAACAACGACATCCAAGCTTAATCCCAAATTTTTTAGGGTCGACTATGAATTCTTAACATATTAGTTAGATTCGGCCACATGTATATTCTTTTGTGCCATTCTATTATATCCAAAGTCATAATAATAATCTATGTTATTTTCTTAATTGACATGTCATTTCTTACTACTTCTACAAATGTTATTTTTGGTCTTCATCTACCTTTTTTGTTCCGTCAATTTGAATCAACTCACTTTTACTCACACTGGTGCATTTTAATCACTCTGCGCTAAACATTGACCAAACCATTTCAAACAACAACAACAACTCTCTCTCTCTCTCTCCTCTTTTCATTTTCCCCATTTCAAATACTATCTTTTGGGTATTTCCACTTATCCACCTTTAATAATTATGAAAATTTTACACATTATTTAAAAAAAAAAAAAAAATAGAAAATTCAAACTTTATCATAACACTCATAAAAGAAGATAAAAAAAAAAAATGAAAATGATACTACAAAAGGAGTAACCAAATACATACAACAACAACAAAAATTAAACCAACTATAAAATGAAAAATTTACATAATATATAGCACTGAAAAATTAGAAAAATGAAAAACTCCATAATAACACTAAATTAACATAAATGTAATCAAAATGCATTCATATTTGATGCCATCTATAAACAAAAACCTCGATTTTAGTGGAGTTTTGAATCTGTCCGTGGTTTCTTTTCCTGCAAATTCTCGGCATCCAAACAGGTGATTTTTGCTGAGAAATCTATGGACTTGAGTAATGGCATGCAGTTGCGTAAAGCTAGAAATGAAAACGAAAATGAAAGGTGAGATTTTTACCCCTTTCTTCTATGAAGCAAAGCAGCTCTGATTGTAACAGCGAAACTTTCTTCACTTATCGATCGATGATTGTGACAGTGAAGCTAATTCCTGAAACCCGAATCAGGCAGTGCAGCTACAAGGGAAGCGAATAGGTGATTTTTTGTTGTTTTTTGAATTCCCTCCCGATATTGAGAGAGAGAGAGAGAGACAGAACCAATTGGGAAGAGAAGGCCGCAATTACGAGAAATCTGGGAAATCTACTTTTGGAGTTTGGAGCAGTGAAAAAAAAAAAATGCAGCGAAGATGTAGGGTAAATTGTACTTATACTAACATTATAATAATATTTCTTGTAATTTAGCAGCAAATGGCCTATTAGCTCAGCTGGTTAGAGCGTCGTGCTAATAACGCGAAGGTCGCAGGTTCGAGACCTGCATGGGCCATTAACAAACAATTTTTTAACAAACCAATAACTACTAATTTTTTTTACCCTTTTTTCGGTTTTTTACATTTTTTAACAAACTTTTTATTAAAAAAAAAAAACTTTTTTCATTTTTTAACTATCATTTTAATAGTTTTCCCCATATTTTAACAAACTTTTTTTTTTGTTTTTCCCATTTTTCAACAAATTTTTTTTATTACTTATTTTTTATACTTGCTTTCAATTATTTTGTAACAAATTTCCCATTTTTTAACAAACCAATAACTACTAATTTTTTTACCATTTTTTAACAAACTTTTTTTTTTTAAATCCCATTTTTTAATAAACATTTTTTTTTTTGGCTTTTGCTTTTGATTACTTATTTTATATACTCACTTTCAATTAAGAGAACATGTTAGTGTCAATAGCCTTATAACTCAACCAAAACCTCTTGGTATTTATAATGGAGACCTATAAAAAAAATCTACAATTTTTATCGAGGAGGATGGTTCAAAGACAAAGATGAACAAATTTTACTAGTGGTTTCTAGTGTGAAGTGATGGAAGGCATGCCACGTGAGGCGGTGTATGGTGGCCAGGATCCTCTCTCCTCCAATAGCGTGAAATGAACTAAACTGCCCTTTTATTGTTGAGTACAAACAGTGGTTAAAGTGAATAATTTAGTTAGGGCTTACGGGTTTAATTCTTATTTCAAAAAGTTCAGGGTTTAATTCCATTACTTTGAATTTTAGGTTTAATAGGATTTATAATGATAAGTAAGACATGAACTCCCTTGTAGCACATTGGCAATTCTATTATTCAATGTGATTGAATACTGAATCCGGGTTTGAATCCTGGCAACGGAAAATTCTTTTGGGCTGTTTTTTTATTGGGTCTGTGCATGAGAATTAAGTTCTTCTCATTAGGATTGCACTTCTTACAAAATCCAATACAAATGGCCCACTTTATTTTGTATTTATATTCTTTAAAAAAATATGTTAAAAAATAAAATAACCTTTGCCAATCAAAGTTATCAAACACACCCAATTTTTTGTTGTTTTTTTATTGGGTCTGTGCATGAGAATTGAGATCTTCTCATTGGGACTGCACTTCTTACAAAACCCAATACGAATGGCCCACTTAATTTTGTATTTTTATTCTTTTAAAAAATTATGTTCATAAATAAAATATTCTTTGCCAATCAAAGTTATCAAACAAACCTTAATATGCTCACTCACTTTTGTTTTTTATTACTCTTTTTTTTTTTTTTTTGAAAGGTTTTTGATTACTTATTTTATATACTCACTTTCAATTAAGAGAACATGTTAATGTTAATAGCCTTATAACTCAATCAAAACCTCTTGGTATTTATAATGGAGACCTATAAAAAAATCTACAATTTTTATCAAGGAGGATGGTTCAAAGACAAAGATGAACAAATTTTACTAATGGTTTCTAGTGTGAAGTGATGGAAGGCATGCCACGTGAGGCAGTATATGGTGGTCAGGATCCTCTCTCCTCCAATAGCGTAAAATGAACTAAACTGCCCTTTTATTGTTGAGTACAAACAGAGTTAAAGTGAATAATTTAGTTAGGGCTTACGGGTTTAATTCTTATTTCAAAAAGTTCAGGGTTTAGCTCCATTACTTTGAATTTTAGGTTTAATAGGATTTATAATGATAAGTAAGACATGAACTCCCTTGTAGCACATTGGCAATTCTATTATTCAATGTGATTGAATACTGAATCCGGGTTTGAATCCTGGCAAATGAAAATTCTTTTCGGCTGTTTTTTTATTGGGTCTGTGCATGAGAATTAAGATCTTCTCATTAGGATTGCACTTCTTACAAAATCCAATACAAATGGCCCACTTTATTTTGTATTTATATTCTTTAAAAAAATATGTTAAAAAATAAAATAACCTTTGCCAATCAAAGTTATCAAACACACCCAATTTTTTGTTGTTTTTTTATTGGGTCTGTGCATGAGAATTGAGATCTTCTCATTGGGACTGCACTTCTTACAAAACCCAATACGAATGGCCCACTTAATTTTGTATTTTTATTCTTTTAAAAAATTATGTTCATAAATAAAATATTCTTTGCCAATCAAAGTTATCAAACAAACCTTAATATGCTCACTCCCGGTGTTTGTTTGTTTGATTTTTTTTTTTTAATTTATTTTATATACTTGCTTTCAATTAGAAGAACATGTTAGTATCAATAACCATATAACTCAACCAAATCCTCTTGGTATTTCCAACAGGAACATATAAAAAAATTCACATTTTTATTGAGGAGGATGGTTCAAAGACAAAGATGAACAAATTTTATTGGTGGTTTATGGCGTGAAGTGACAAAAGGTGTGCCACGTGAGGTAGTGTGTGGTGGCCAGGTTCCTCTCTCCTCCAGTAACGTGAAATGAACTGAACTACTCTTTTATTGTTAAGTACAATCGGTGTTAAAATGAATAATTTGGCTAGGGCCTTGGGGTTTTATTGTTATTTTAAAAAGTTCAGGGATTAGCTCGTTTACTTGGAATTTCAGGTTTAATAGAATTTATAATGATAAGTAAGACATGAAATTTGCTGTAGCACATTAGCAATTCTATTGTCCAATATGATTGAATATTGAATCCGAGTTCAAATCTCGGCAGCAGAAAATTCTTTTTGGTTGTTTTTTATTGGGTCTGTGCATGAGAATTGAGATATTCTCATTGGGACAGCACTTCTTACAAAACTCAATACAAATGGCCCACTTAATTTTGTGTTTTTATTCTTTCAAAAAAATATGTTCATAAATAAAATAATATTTGCCAATCAGAGTTATCAAACACACCCAATATGCTCACTCTCAGTGTTCATTTGTTTGTTTGATTTTTTATTATTATTTATTTTATATACTCGCTTTCAATTAAGAGAACATTTTAGTGTCAATAGCCATATAACTCAACCAATACCTCTTGGTATTTCTAATGAGGACATAAAAAAAAATAAAAATAAAAATAAAAACTCACAATTTTTATTGAGGAAAATGGTTCAAACGCAAAGATGAACAAATTTTACCGGTGGTTTCCAGTGTGAAGTGACAGAAGGCGTGCCACGTGAGGCAGCGTGCGATGAATAAATTTTAACAAACATTTTTTTTTAACAATTTTCCCATTTTTTTATCAAACCAATAACTACCAATTTTTTACCATTTTTTAACAAACCTTTTTTAAAAAATGATTTTCCCATTTTTTATCAAACTTTTTTTTTTTCATAGTTTTTCCCTTTTTTTTTTATTTTTAGTATTTCCCTTTTTTAAACAATTTTTTTTTTTTTAACAATTTTCAAAATATGCAGCATAGATTGACAAATAAGGTTGCATGACGTGGCTTGAGAGGGAAAAAAAAATTGAACAAGGAGAACCAGGGGCTAACGAACAACAACTATCTTTTTTATAGTTTTTTTACTTGATCTTTTGATCACCCATTTTTTAACAAATTTCTAAAATATGCAGTAGAGATAGTTTTTTCTAATAACATTTTTTACTTTTTTAACAAATTCACATAGTGATTCAATCTTTTGATCGCCCAATTTTGAAAAACCATTTGTGGGGCCATTTTTTTAAAAAAATTTCTAAAATATGCAATTGAAATAGTTTTTCTAATAACTTTTTTTAACAAATTTTTAAATATGTAGCATAGACAAATAAGATTGCACCACATGGCTTGAGAGTTAAAAAAAAAAAAAATTTTAAAAAGGGAGAAAAAAAAAAAGATTTGAACAAAAATAACCAAGAGATTCAAGGCTCCAAATAGAACCCATTTTAATTGGATTGGAGACTTTTCATTTCTTCTTCTTCCTTTTTAATGGGAGCAAAAAGAAGATTTGAACAATAACCAAGAAATTCAAGACTCCAAATAGAAGTGCAAAAATAAGAAGGCTCCAAATAGGACCACCAGTTTTATGATTTTTTTTTTTTTTTTTTGAGAAGGTAGTTTTATGTAGTTATTTATAGGCAAAACTTAAATACAGTATTTAAGTGCTGTTTTTTAGGTTCTCCTTTTAAGATTCTGTCGTGCATATTTTTTTTTTTATGGGATTAAAGTGTATTTTTTAATTAAGTAGCCACATAGCTAAATTTTAAGAGAGAAACTTAAAAAACGGTACCTAAGATACAGTACATAAATTTTGTCCATTATTTATTAATTTTGATTCATAGACAATATATGCGTCCAATTAGGTTGGTATAATAATGCCAACATTGAGTTCAATAAAAAAATCACTTGTGCAAATTAATCGTTTTCAACGTCCTCCTAATTTTACTATTGAATAGTTGAAGAGTACAACATTTTTTTTTTTTGGATACTAGTACAACATTTATTTTAATCTATACAGTATGATATATATATATATATATATATTTTAGAGGAAAATATAATATATGCATTAAAATAAAATAAAATTATTGAGTAAGTGTCGAAAATGGTGCCACTTGGCTCCCACAATTTGGTTTTAAAATTTATAATATCTAGTCGCTAACCCATGCAATGCACGAAATAGTTTAATAAAATTACATATATGATTAGAAAATGAATAAAGAAAAAACAGAAAAATGCCTAATATATTTAAATTCAACTGCATATTAAAATGATATTATTCTCAATAATACTATGCTTTACAAATCTATCAACAAAATTCACAAAATATATTATATACATTTATGCAATTAAATTTATAAAATCAATGAGGCTAAGTTAAAACTTCAAATGGTCAAGATGACTACTATAACAACATATACTATTCTGAAAGGAACTTACTTGTTCCTAATGAAAATAATGATACAAATATAAATAAGAACAAAAAGAGGTGTAGGCCATGAGAATAATAGTAGCATATTAGAATTTAACTCTCTCGAAATCAACCAATTTGCAAACTCTAATGCATAAACTCTAATAGTAGTATGAAATCAGATTAACATTAACTTTATATATATAAAAGCACTGAGTCATTTTTTTTCTCTCATTTGATGCTTTTGATGTAATTTAGGTGTGATGATTGTGAAGCATTTGGCTATTTCCTTATTTTCTTTTAGAACAACAGAAGTTATGGGAGAAGTAAAATGAAGAATTTATGGATGAGGTTTTTGGTACATCTATTTGCTTATTGTTGATAGATTTGCCGGCCTTTTGTTTTGCTAGAACTTAATTTTTTGTCTCCTGCAGTGTTTGTCATTTATTACAAATGTTTCAACAAAAATGTGCAAAATAAATTCATATACTCAACTATCTAATTTTTTCATAACTAACCTAGCACACATAGTAGAAGGGGAATAAATTGTGTTCCCAACTAATAAAGATTGATATCATACAGTGCAGATCTTTTTTTTTTTTGCCAACTAATGAAATATATTAATTGAAGTATATTAATTTGGTGAAGATTGAAATATATTATCATACAGTGAAGATTGAAATATATTATCATACAGTGAAGATTGAAATATATTAATTTGGTGCTATTGTGTAGACTTAAAGAAGTAATGAAATTTAACAGAGCAAGTGACAATTAATATGTATATTCATAATCAACTGTGAAAAAGTATAGCTAAGCAGTCAAAAATTTGTGAGAATGACCACTTTTAGAAGATGATTTATTTAGTTTTTCTTTTGTTTGAAATAGCTAACTTGTAGGCTCTTTTCATTACGGTAACAAACAAACAAACAAACAAAAAAAGCTATCTTCAGCCAAGAGTTTAAAGTAAAAATTGTGTGCGCTTTGTTTTAAGTAACATTCATGTTCTTTTACTTACATAATCAAAAGTTTCAAATGAGTGTACTTTAATACACCATTGAACTTAAAGTGACTAACAATAATGCTAGTAGTGTGGATCCTGATTTGGCTAAATTTGGTTTCAAAGCTGGCAAAAAACAAAGAATTCCACAAATATAGAAAACTTAAATGATGGACAACACAAACCAAAGTTTAAAAACAGGTACAGTGAAACAAAACACAATCAGTGAAAACAGAAAATGCTCTAAACCACAAACTATCTTTTTGAAACTGGTTTGAATTTCAAATGAGTAATTATAGAAGCATCAATATGTAGATTTTCAATTTTCCTTTCTTTCTATATGTCTTTAGTACCAACCTGCATCAGTATGTAGCTTTTCAATTTTCCTTTGTTTCAATATGTCTTTTGTACCAACCTTCATGACTCTTTTACAATTTTTTTTAGATATTGTTTTTCAATTACTCTTGATTTTAAAGACACAACTATTGGATCTCAACAACATACCAATGCAAATATTAATTACTTAAAATTCAAAATAAATTATTTAAACATGATAAGTTACAATTCAAATTGAGTCTCAAGAGTTTTTTAAATGTAAAGAGAACACTACAATATTTAGAAATTAGATGTATATAGACAAAGAGTTAACGCTATACTTATAAAAAAAAAATCAAAAATTTATTTCAGGGGCAAACAAAAAAAAACAAAAAAAAAAAATCTAACAAAAAAAGTTGACAAGCAAGAAAAAAATTCTAACCAGAAAAAAAAGATTGACAAACGAAATCCAAGAAATTGGAAAATTTTAATTGTAATTTAGCATACCTTTAACTATTTCTTCAAAGGGATTTATAATTTAAAATTGTAAAAGGGTCTAAGAAAAAAAAGGGTCTTTAGCGTCAAAGGTATTTCTTCTTCTAGCGTCAATGTTAAAGGGTCTAAGAAATACCTTATTAATACCTTTGATGCTAATTTACAATTTAAAATTAGAAGGAATAATGATAGAAGAAGAAATACCTTTGACGCTGAAGAACCTTTTTTTCTTTATCGTCAATAAAATGATAAGAGTAAGACCATCAATTCCACTGTGATCAAGTAAACAATATAGCAGAAATAACCAAATCTCACTACGTTGCTAAACCATCTATATATTACTTCAAGATTCATATAACAATATAATAATACTTGAAGATGGGGTTCTCACCTCGATTTTGCCGCAAGCAAAACCTTTACGCCCTTAAACAAAGTTTCTTTCACTTTAGAGAAGCTACTTAATAACAAATACTACGTACATTGACAAATAGAAGCGATAAATAAAACCATAAACAATAACAAAAATATTTCCATAATTTGACGTATCAAATAAAACTATCATAAATATTCGTAAAGCATCAAATAAATTAAATGCCTACAATGAGTCTATAAAAACATCCGGTTGTTGAAAGATTCCAACTTTCTACAAAGTAAGACTTAAATACAAAACAACTACACTGGATTCGGGGATTAATTATCCTAGCCCTACAGACAAGAGGTTTAAGCCTTGGTTTATTGTTGTAGAGAAGAGTCGTGCATATGAGAGAAAGAGAGAGAGAGAGAGAAGGTAGAAGACAGAAGAGAGATTTTTGTTTGTAGATACCTGGTTTGGTGTGGTGACTTGGGACTGTTGCAAACTTTGTAGCAGCCTTAAACCCTAAGAAGAAGAAGAAAGACAAAACATAAAATACTCTTCAGAAAACTCAAAACAATAGGCGAAGGCGGGGAGCTCCAGAAGACATCCGGGTTTTTTTTTTTTTTTTTTTTATTTATTTTTATGGAAAGAAAATTTTTATTGAACAGAGAAACAAAAAAACAAACAAAGGCTAGCTTAGCCTTTCCTTCCTAATTACAGAAGCAAAACAAGGAGGACAGCTACCCCAGTCAAAAGAACCAAAAAAATTACAAGCTAGAGACCACTTAGCTAAGGAGTGAGCTGCCATATTAGCTAGCCTAAGAACCCAAACAACATACACATTAGAATAAGATACAAGAAGAGACTGCATATTCGCAAGGATAGAAGCAATTCTCCAAGGCGGCGACATCATTAGCTCATGAATAGCGTCTTGACAAATCTTAGAATTTGTCTCAATAATAACATTTTCCGCCTCCAACTCTGCAGCCAAAGAGATAGCCCATCTCACAGCTTCAACTTCTGCTTGGAGAGGGAAGGTGGTTTTCGCTTTTTGAGAGCAAGCAAAAACCAAACCCCTCTCCAGTCTCTAGCCACCAAGGCTAAGGATGAATAATTTGGACCAATAGCTGCATCAACATTAATTTTAATAGATAGACGCCTTGGAAGGGACCAAGGCTGCAAAGGATGATTGATATTTACAAGTGTAGGAGCAACTGGTCTAGCGATTTTAAATTCGGTTGTTAAATAATATATATATATATACACACACACATATATATATAAGACTTTAGATTGGGCTTCTTGCGTAGACTCAATAAAAGAAAAAGAATCTAAATTAAAAAAAAATAATAATAATATGAAAAATTGTGAGAGATTCAGAGACTTTGATTTTATATATATAGACGATTATGATCACAAGTTATGATTAAGAATGTGGGTCTCTTGCTAGGCAGGATAAAGTGGTATCATTCTCATTACCAAAATTTTAATCAGAACCTTCCTCAAAAAAATAAAATAAAATAAAATCTGAACGACCAACAAGCCTCGTGAAAATACGCGCATAATCGGGTATTGATTACCCGAACTGGTCCCACCATACAAATTGTAAAAAATCTATTTGGCAAAATCGCATTGGCCTTTGATAAAATAAATCTTTTTTTTTTTTGGTTCACATCAGTGGATTAGGCACTCTTCAGTTTTCTCTTTGCAGAAAGTCAATATTAGTTCCCATGCGTGAGGCTCACACGATTATGAGTTTTAACTAGTTAATCTACAAAGATGATGAATCATGGCCATGGAAGACCAAATTGAGCTTTTTCATCTGCCTTGATGAGGACAATGCTTGGCTCCTTGGTTTAGACATGTATCTATTGCTATTTTTAAATATTAAGAGATATATTTAAAAAAGATTTTTAAAAAATATAAGAAAAACATAGTAAAAATTTAGTTGAAATCTTGATTTTTTTGTCTCCTTTGTACACATTTCCATTTCATTTCTCCCTCTCTTTTTAGTAAGCTCAACCCCAAAACATAAAGCGGGTCTCTCAGAAGGAAAAAAGCCCAAAGCAAAGGACCAAAAGGTCCACCAAATCCAATCGCACATTCGCACACACTACGTAGCGTAACTATCAAGCGAGCCACTGTGAGCGAAAGAGCGGAGAAAGTATATTGTGTGTTTCAGAAACTCCAGCTCAGCGAACGCTTTTCACAGAAAAAAGAAAAGAAGAAATCAGCAGAGGAGCATTGAGTCCCCCTACACCTTCTCCGCCATCGGTATCGCCATCGCCATCGGCGTCTCCGTCCTCGGCGCCGCCTGGTCTCTCTCAATTCTCTATTCTCTACTCTCTAATATCTTTCCTATCATTATCTTTCTTTTTCTTTTCTTTTTTTTTAATGAAAAATTGTGAAAATCCTAATGTTGTAATTATGTGGTTGTTGATAGGGGTATTTACATAACCGGAAGCAGTTTGATCGGCGCTGCGATCAAATCTCCCCGTATTACTTCCAAAAATCTTATTAGGTATTCATTCTATCATTTCTTCATATTTTAGTCGAAACGTTACAAAATCGGCCTTATTGATTTGTTGATATGAATTTTAAATCTAATTAGCCATTGGTTGATGATTCAACTTCTTCACGGTTTGTTGGTTTACAAAGTGCTTTTCTGGGGTTGTGGAACACACTGTTACGTATCTTTTGAGTTTCGGTTAAATTTGAATTGAACTTGATAACAAACTCACACTTGCTTGGTTTTCCTCAAGTCTTTTAAAGTTTAGGATACAATATGACATGAATACTTTAATTAATTTATATATATAAATCAATCTTTAAGTGCATATTATGTAAATTTTATTTTTAATAGATAACTAAGAAATGTTAGGAAGCCTAAAATGCGTGTGTGTTTGACAGAGAGGGAGAGAAAAATAAAATTAAACAAGTATGCCACTGTATCCATGAGTATTTGGATTGGATACAGATATGGCTTCTACCGTGCAGTATACATGCTTCCTAGACTACAATGGGTGGAATTGAAATCTGTAAGTAAATGTGCATTGCATTTGTGTATCATGCAGAACATGAACTCACTCCTTAGCCTAGTATTCAGTGGTTTGGTGACGTAGGACAAATTGTGGAGACCTATCTAGCGTGCTTGTGGTGGGTTTAGAGTTATGAAAAATTGTGGACTTGGGATTCGTGGTTTAAGAAGGAGTTAGGGCGATAAGATGGGAAAAAAGGACAATATGCTAGTTCTTGAAACAAACAAGTTGTCAGAAAATAATGGTTACAGTTTTTTTTTTTAGGAATCAAAGGTTGGTTTGATGATTATTTGATAGAAATAGTATGTGGGGTCATAGAGTTCTAATAGGTAACAAGAAGGCTTGATTGGAAGTTTTAATGAAGAGGGAAAACTGAGAAATTAATGGTTTCAGGTGCTATTTGAGCTAGATATAATTGTTGTATTTAGGGGAATCATATTTTGTGGAGATAGGTGTTTGTTTCACTAAATTCCTTATTCTGTGAATTTACTTTCCCAATTCAGCATCCTCATTAATAGGATTAACTTAAAAATCGACAAAACCTCATGGGAAACAGGAGGAAAGGTTAAAGATGATATAGAAGATCAATTAGGAAAGAGGAACATGTGTTGTTACTTGTTAACAGATGCAGCATGCGTAAGAATAGTTAGGAGTCAGTGGATCACCTGCTCCTGCACTGTTCTTATGCATATAATTTATGGACATTTGTATTTAGCCTGTTTGGTGTTTCATGGGTGATGCCTAAGCAAGTGGTGAACTTGCCAGCTTGTTGGAATAGGGCTGTTCGTCGGTGTCAAGTAGCAATTGTTTGAGGGGTGATTCTGTTGTGTCTCATGGGGACTATTTGGAGAGAACAGAACCATCCTTGAGTTGAAACAGTTCTTTTTGCTTTCTTTGTTTGATTGGATTATTCTTTCACTTTTGGATTTTTTAGATTTGTGTACTTTTGCTTAGTTTTTTGTATTCCCTCAGTACACGGCTTGTGTACCCATGGGAGCACTTTGTACTTCTTCTTTTTTTAATTTTCTTTTCTCTTTACCTATAAACAACAAACAAAGCCTTAGTCCCAAAATTTTGGGGTTGGCTATGGATTCTCAATAGGATAGTTTCCTCCATTCTACTCTATCTATAGTCATACTCTTTGTTACTCCCTTAATTGTCATATCATTTTTTTTTTTTTAACTTCTACTTATGTGATTTTTGGTCTTCCTGTCCTTTTTTCCATTCCTTCAACTTTAATCAACTTGTTCTTTCTCACTGTTGCCTAAGTCGACTCTCCCATCTTTTCATCAATAGGGGCTACCCTTATCTTTAAGAAAATTTCTTCATTTCGAACTCTATCTTTCTATGTATTTCCACTTATCTATTTTAACACTCTCATTTCAGCCATACTCATTTTATGAATATGCTGCTTCTTAAATACCCAACATTCGATATCATAGAGCACAGCTGGTCATATAGCAGTTTTATAAAATTTTTCCTTTAACTTAATAGGTATTCTAGTATTCTATGATTGCATAATACTCTTGATGCGCTTCTCCACATCATCCACCCTACTCTTATCCTATGATTCACGTCCTCTTCAATCTCTCCATCTTTATGAATTATTGATCTAAGATATTGAAAGTTGTCTTTTTAGTATCCCTTGACCATCAAGTCTTACCACCCCTTCGTTTGTGTTTCTTTTTTTACTAAATTTACATTCCATGTACTCTGTTCTGGTCCTACTTAATTGAAAGCCTTTAGATTCTAGAGCATCTAGTCAAATTTTTCTAACTTGGCATTGAGCAGATCAATCAAGACAATTTGGTAAAAATTATGATGAGAATGATGTTATCTCTCTCTCGTCCATGGGTCGCTTGAGGTGTATTTGCTTATAATTTTGGGTTTTGGGGGTGTTTACTTGCTGTGATGATCTTTAAGCCTAGGAGGTAGATTGTCTCATATTCTTCAAAATAATCTTTATACATCTAGGTGTAGTAGTAGATCTATTATTTGGATGGAGGAATTGGTTAGCGCTCGTCTGATATTTGAAATTTGTCACCGTTGTGTTTGATGCGGAGCATTTTAAGAGAGCATTATAATCATACATTTGAGGATGAGGAGGGTTTGGGGAATCAGCTTCTTGCCTCATTTATGGACTCTTTGTTTGATTGGTCTCGGGCCTGGGGACTCACATCTAGTGGCTCCCTTCCAATAACATTTTTTTAGTTGTTTTGTTCTTCTTTGTACTTCCTGGCTGCCTTGTGATCTTTTCTCATGAAGTAGTCTTTTTTTAGTAGATCTTTTCTTGCTTATCAAAAAAAAAAAAAAAAAAATTATTACCCAAAAAAGAAGAAACTTGAAATTGTGAAAAAGTAGTTGGAGCACTAATAAAGTAGTTATTCTTATTCTTGATTTAATTCATGGAAACTACATGTCTAGCCTACTGTTTTTGCAGCAGAATGCAATTTTGGGTGTTGGCTCATTTCTTGAAGACAAGTTTGTCTTGATCTAACTCATTGTAAAGGTCAGAACCTTAAGTTCATGAATTAAACCTCATAAGTTGCCAAAAAAAAAAATCTATTTTTAACATTGTCCTGGAACTGACTCATTCATGACTGATTATAATTTAAAATGCAGTTTCCTTCATACTGATGATCCATTATCAATCACATGACCATATATAAATGGCTGTGGAACTTGATGTATTGATAATGAATGTGTCTTTCTAATTATTTTTACGATAAGCTTTTGATACCATTTTTAGATATTTGGTTGTGTAATGATTGGACTAATCATTATACTAATTGTTGGTACATGTTAACAATTAACTGATTAGCTTTTTGTAACATGTGAGAGTTGGTAATGGTATTATTAGAAGGGAAACAATTTTAAAAGGTAGAACATATAAAGTATGATTGACAGATTTGCTTGAAAACATTAATTCTTTGTAGTTGTAGTTCTTTTATTGACAAGCTTTGGTTTCAAATTAAAAATTCAGTTTTGAATAGATTAAGGCAAAGAGGAAGATGTCGTTTTTAATAGTAGGTTAGTTACCATGAATTCTAGACAATTGTTAAAAGCATATACCTTTCTAAATTAGAAAAAACTCGAACTTACATTCAACAAAAAAGAAATTGCAAAACTTCTTAAATTTTATTTTCATTGGGGTGAATAAGGTGAATTAGATTTGGTTACATGTATTTGGAAGTATACTAAAAATATGCTAAATGATTTAAATTCTTATATCATTTTCATTCATTCTTGCATAACATTTTTCTTTCTTATTTATTTATTGGTGAATTTAGGGGTCCAAAATTGAGGTAGATTTCATGTATAGGTTTTAGTTTTGATATAAGGCTCACAAGGTATGTTTACTGCATACAGAGGTTTTTGAGTTTTCAATTCATTTCATGACATGAGAAAATCAAATCTGTATTCTAGATTGGGCAGTGAAGACCCTTTTTGCATTTGATGTTAAAAAGATTGTATCTTAATTTATTGAAAGCCATGACGTTTTTGTTTATGTGCACAAATACTAAATTTACTGTCTCATAACAATATGATAGTGTTTGCTTCTTAGCTTTTTATGTTTCTGCTTTATGAATTCAATAGTTTGAGAAGTGAAAGTTTCTTCATATGACACATGTCCTAATTGTTCCAGTTCATCAAACAGTTCTTGGCTTTCTCAAAAGTGGGTTTGTATTTTCAGTTTTGTGGTTTTTGTCATTTTATTTAATACAATATTTTTTATTTAGTGTTTTTATTATTGTGTGGGTTTGAACATGAGAGATAAGATTATTGTAATTGCATATTAGTTAAATATGTATCATAATATAATATATCTTTTGCAAGATAGTGAGTGATTTCATTTTGTTCATCAAGATTTGATTTGATTTTTATTTTTTTTATTTTTATTTTTTTTTACGTTTAATAGTATTGAAAGGCTCAAAGTTTTAATATTTTAGTAAAAAATTTGTATAAGTCAAGCCAATTAGAGCAACTGATTTGTACCAAACTATTCGTAGTTTGTTCCTGTGTTCCATGAAGCTAAAGAATGATATTGCTGTTAACCAAAGTGAGAATTTTTATTCCTCACTTTATTTGTTTGCATTGATTGAAAATTTCTGGAATTTTTAGCATAAAATTTTTGAAGCACACTGGAATTTCAGGGGCCGTTTGGTAATGTAGTTCTAGTAACGTTGTTCGTATTTTTGGGAAATATGTATGGGTGAAAAAGTGTGTGGAAATGCATGTAATGTTGTTTAAAAACTAAAAACATGTGTTTAAACTCCTATACCAAACAACCCTCTGTCTCTCTTCCTCTAACTTTTAGATTCTCCTTCCCAGCCTCAATATCAGACCATTCTTTTTCGATAATTGGGGGAGATTACCTGCAAATCTGAATTAGGTTTATAATTTTTCCTATTCTTTTTCCTTGTTTAAAATTCTTTTCCCTCCAATTGATTTGATTTTTGAGGCAATTTTATATTTGACTTTATAGACTAAGGAGTTTATCATAAGGTTTTAAGCCTTTGTGTTTTTCTTTCTTCTTTTTTTTTTTTTCTTTCTTTTTTTACTGGGATTTGTTAGTTTTGAAAGGATAATTGTAATGTTTTGTTTGATGGGGTTGCAAAAATATTTTAGTGCTCCTATAAGGCTTGCATTTTTGTTCTTCAAAAAGAAGTTTATGATTGCACGTGTAGTTTTTTCTAGTTGCAGTTACATTGAGGTTTATTCAATCTATTCTTTTCTATTAATGTTTCCTGAATATGGGTTGAAAATTGGATTCTTATTGTTTTGCTTATAGGGATTTGGCATTTTATTATCTAGGTTATTTGGAACTTTGGATTCTTTGTATCTGTGTAAAACTCTTAATACGTTACTCTTAATACGTTACACAAATCCTACTACTTGAACAATTCAGAAACTGCAAGACTAGAATAGCTAGGTATTTACCAGTCTTCTCTTTTATTCTGTACGGTTTCTTGCATATTTATTGTTAATATGTTTCTATAAAGAATCTGAAATTGGAATCTGATTGCATATTTATTGGTTTTGATATAGGAATTTTATTTTTTAAGTTGAGGCTGTTTTTCTTTTCATTTGCGGTTGAGATTTTCTACTTCACTCTCCTTAGAATTTTGACTTAACAATTGAAGTTTTTCATTGAATTTGATTCTTCTGCTTCACTCCATCATAGAATTTTGATTACCCTATTGAAGTTGTTAATTGAATTTTGGCTGGTACAAATTTGCATGGATTTAGTTTGAAAATTTTAAAGTTTAGATTATCAATGTTTACTTCTTTATGATGTTTTGTATTTTCTGAATTTTTGAATTTATTTCAGGTTCCTTCTTAGGTGATTTTTCTAAATTAAATTCTAAATTTCCATTAAATCTCTACCAATTCTGACTTTCTAATGATATCATTCAATTTACCACCTAAGCAAGAGAATGGGTGATTTGTTGTCCCTTTTATACATCAATCTGTTTAGTCCATAACTTACAGAGTCCCAAAGTTCTCCAAATGGAAAACTGTTGTTTAGAGGGAGTTCAAAATATAAAGAACCAATCATGAGAGCAGTGCTGCATTGGCTGCAAGTTAGGAATGCTATGTGATATACTGGACTGAACAGAATTGAACTACTGGTGTGGTTATCAGAGAACTGAGTCTCTATGGTGAGCAGCACCCTTTTTGCCACGAGAGTATAATCAAATGCATGTGTGTCTCTGCATGCGTGTGCACTTGTGTGTGGCAGGGGCATGTTGTAAAACACGGGTCAGTCTCAGTCCCTAGCAAAACTCATTTATATTGTGTATGATACTTGGTTTGGGTTGACACTGTTTAGATACCATAAATATGTAAATGATGGTTCTACTAAATGACCATCCTGTGCTCAAATCCTGATAGAGCACAAAATTCATGCACGTTTGATATTTTAACCATAACTGGCCAGCCCTCACAAACCATGATAGTCCTTATTGACTGACAGTGGCAGTTCTGTATCTCTTCTCTTGAGCATCTTACACATGTTTTATGGAGACATATTGTGAATTTCAAGCTTAATGAGTCTCTCTCTCTCTGTTAGATGAATAGATTTCATTACACAACAAATACTTAAAACACCTAATAAACAGTACTAAGTTCAATTTTTTCCCTCAAAAAAAATCAACTTTTTTCCTTTCATATTGATTGAGATGTTGCCTCTTGACTGTTTCGAAAATCATTCTTATCTATATTATTTTCCTTTGTTAGATGAATAAATTTCATTACACAACATATACCTAATGATAGTAACAAAACTTTTCCCAACAAAAAAAAAAAAAAAGGAGTAAAGAACTAACCATTGAAAATACCAGTATGAATACCTGGCTACTGCATTATCTGAAAAAAAGAAAAAATACTGTTCAGTGCATTGTGCAACTCCTAGGCCTAGCATTCTTTTAGAACTCAAACCATATGAAGAAGTTGTTTACTTAATATTTGAAAACCCATTTAAGTAGGTTGGCAATTATCATTTCTGCAAGGCTAACAGTAAGTTAAGATTGATGGTGCTCAACCCAATTTGTGGTTTTATTTTATAAATGGGTAACTGGGTTTCGTCTTCAAGTATCATATATTATGCTCCAATCATCCTCACAATGTTAAAATTCAAGGCAAGTTCAAGCTTTAGAGAATTTGATTTAGAAGCACACAATACCATATGGTTGCAAATTATATAATGTCTGGATATTGAAATTGCAATTTTTTACCTTCAATGATACCTTGAATTGAATCTTTTTTTAGCCCATTCAATAGACCAGCAAAGCACTTCTTCTAGTTGAACTTCTCATGCACAACTACTTATTATTTTGTGGTATAAACCTGTGATACCCTCTTTATGTGATGATGGCTCTGGTTCTTTTGTTATTTCAGTGTTATCTTTTGTGAAGCTGTTGCTATTTATGGTGTCATTGTGGCAATTATTCTACAAACAAAGCTAGAGAGTGTTCCACAATCACAGATCTATGAACCCGAGTCTCTTAGAGCAGGATATGCAATATTCGCGTCTGGGATTATCGTGGGCTTTGCGAACCTTGTCTGCGGGTTCAAATCTCCTCTCTTTTACTCTTACATACTCCACTGGAATTCTCCTAATCAAAATTCAGAATTATTTTCTTTCCTTGCTCTTACAATCCTTCTGATTCTTCTTTTGACAACAGGTTGTGTGTTGGAATCATTGGAAGCAGCTGTGCTTTATCTGATGCTCAAAACTCCACTCTTTTTGTGAAGATTCTTGTGATCGAAATCTTTGGTAGTGCACTTGGGTTGTTCGGAGTGATTGTGGGAATTATCATGTCAGCTCAAGCCACATGGCCGGCAAAAGCGTAATTTGATGTTCTCATTGGAACACTATGAAGTGGTTATGACAGAGTGCAGTGTATTATGTATTGTAAATGGACTTTGTATTTTGTTCTTTCAGCCGTTATTAATAGGCATCATAAAAGTTAGTGTGGAGATAGAGATTATTCAATCTTAGGTTGCATTTTTGTTGATGGAAATGAATTTTTTAGCATGTTAAGGCTGGTATGGAGATTCATTTGCCTCAATGTAATGTTGGGCTGCAATCCAGCGGAAATAGAAGAAATTTTAGGACTGTGTCATTCTGTTGACTATTTTCCCCCCTTTTTTTCCCCCCTTTTTTTATACAAAGTGGTGCCCAACTTTAGTATTTCACTTTGTAGGTGGCATAGACAAATAAGATTACACCACATGGCTTGAGAGTAAAGAGAATACTCTTTTTAGTTTTATGTAGTTATTTATGGGCAAAATTTAGATACAGTATTTAAATGTTGTTTCTTAAGTTTTCCTTTTAAAATTTTGCAATGCGGATTTTTTCTCATAGAATAAAAGTGTATTTTTTAATTAAATAGTCACATAGCTGAATCTTAAAAAGAAAAGTTAAGAAACAGCACCTAAAATACTATACCTAAATTTTATCTGTTATTTATTAATTTTGATTCATAGAAAATACCTGCATCCAATTAGGTTGAAACAATAATGCTAACATTGGGTTTAATAAAAAAAAAATCATTTGTGTAAATTAATCATTTTAAACGTCCTCCTAATTTTACTATTGAATAGTTGAAGAGTACAACATGTTTTTTTGATACTAGTACAACATTTATTTTAATCTATACAGTATAATATATATATATATATATTATGAGGACAGTATAATTTATACATTAAAATAAGATAAAATTATTGAGTAAGTGGCGAAAATGGTGCCACTTGGATCCCACAATTTGGTTTTAAACTTTATAATATTTGATTATGATAACAAGTTATGATTAAGAATGTGTGTCTTTTGCTAGGCAGGATATAGTGGCATCATTCTCATACCCAAATTTTAATTAGAACGACCAACAAGCCATGTGAAAATACGCGCATAATCGGGTATTGATTGCCTAAACTGGTCCCACCATACAAAGAGTTACAAATCTATTTGGCAAAATCATATTGGCCTTTGATAAAAATCTTTTTTTTTTTTTTTTGCGTTCACGTCAGTGGATTAGGTACTCTTCAGTCTTCTCTCTGCAGAAAGTCAATATTAGTTCACATGCGTGGGGCCCACAGGATTTTGAGTTTTTAACTATTTAATCATGGACTCATGTCCCCCAAAAAAAAAGGTTTCCAAAGGCAGACACCTATCAATTTTATGGAGTAATTTATAGTATAAAATATTTATAAATTAATGTAATAATAATTGTGATTGATTTCATTTTAATAGTATAATAAATATTTATAAAAAATAATGTAATAATTTTTTTTATTATTATTAGTTTTTGTATTTAAAAATTGATATATTACTTTGTAAAGTTTATATTATAAAAGGGTCATGTTAACAGTGCTGTTACGATTGATACTAGTACAACATTTATTTTAATCTATACAGTATAATATATATATATATATATATATATATTATGAGGACAGTATAATTTATACATTAAAATAAAATAAAATTATTGAGTAAGTGTCGAAAATGGTGCCACTTGGATCCCACAATTTGGTTTTAAACTTTATAATATTTGATTATGATAACAAGTTATGATTAAGAATGTGTGTCTTTTGCTAGGCAGGATATAGTGGCATCATTCTCATACCCAAATTTTAATTAGAACGACCAACAAGCCATGTGAAAATACGCGCATAACCGGGTATTGATTGCCTAAACTGGTCCCACCATACAAAGAGTTACAAATCTATTTGGCAAAATCATATTGGCCTTTGATAAAAATCTTTTTTTTTTTTTTTGGGTTCACGTCAGTGGATTAGGTACTCTTCAGTCTTCTCTCTGCAGAAAGTCAATATTAGTTCACATGCGTGGGGCCCACAGGATTTTGAGTTTTTAACTATTTAATCATGGACTCATGTCCCCCAAAAAAAAAGGTTTCCAAAGGCAGACACCTATCAATTTTATGGAGTAATTTATAGTATAAAATATTTATAAATTAATGTAATAATAATTGTGATTGATTTCATTTTAATAGTATAATAAATATTTATAAAAAATAATGTAATAATTTTTTTTATTATTATTAGTTTTTGTATTTAAAAATTGATATATTACTTTGTAAAGTTTATATTATAAAAGGGTCATGTTAACAGTGCTGTTACGGCAATAATTAACAATCAATTTTATGAAAGTTTTGATATTATTTTTATAGAAAATGAAAAAAGTTGTCAAAATATTAATTATTTTTTTTTATCTCATAAAAACTTCTTTAAATAGATTATTAATCATTACTCTAAGAGCATTCGTTAATATTTTTCATTATAAAATTGGTGGTACTCTTAACATTATTCTTTTTTTGATTACCTTGCCACGTCAACCTTGACTGAAGGTTTTTTGAGTTTTTGGTTTTAAGTTTTTAATTGGTGAGTAAAGAAAAACCATATACACTTAGGTTTAATTGGATGCATCCCTCAAACAACGCAATTTTTTATAATAATAAAAATTTACAAGAGTGACACATTACTCTTAACATTATTCTTTGTTCAATTACCTTGCCACGTCAACATTGGCTGAAGGTTTTTTGAGTTTTTGGTTTTAAGTTTTTAATTGGTAAGTAAAAGAAAAATGATGTACACTTAGGTTTTAATTGGACGCATCCCTCAATCAACGCAATTTTGGATAATAATAAAATTTTACAAGGGTGACACATTCCTTATTCTCTTTTTAAAGAAAGATTAATTATCGTACAATTTTTTTACTAATATAATGACTTGATAATTTGTACTCAAATTCTATATTTATTAATATTATGAGTGGTTAACAAACTTGTAGGTCAAATCCACTCATTCAATCCGACTCAACCAACCAAAAACAAAGCAATGGGGAAGGAGGGTAGAGAAACAATGGAGGATTCTGTAGTATGTAAAAGGACAGTGGTCTAACATGAAAAGGGTAAAAAAAAAAAAAGATTTTCCAATGTTAAAAAAAAGTTTAGCAACATGACCTTGTCTCCACGAGGACCTCGACAAAGATGATGACTCATAGCCATGAAAGACCAAATTGAGCTTTCATCTGCCTTGATGAGGACAATGCTTGGCTCCTTGGTTTAGAGTCTTAGACATGTATTTATGGCTATTTTTAAATATTAAAAGATATATTTTTATAAACACTTGATAGTTTTTGCTTTTTGATAAGAGGGAAAAATTGAATATTTAAAAGGAAGTTTGTATAAAATTGTATATATTTTTTGTGCGGTGTTGGGTGTTAATATTTATCATACCTAACTATCCGCTTAAAAATGGGGAGCAAACATAAATCATTTGAATTTTTGGATGGCAATGGGTGGAATGTCCACCCAAATAGATAGTATTGGGTGACGAGTTGAATATATCCCAATGCAAACTTAACCAACCTATGATCACACCTAATAACCAACCTATGACCATACATAATTGATACGTAACCAAATAAATTTAAAGAGATGCAATTTGCTTAATTTACACATTTAAGTTTGACAATACATCATGTGAAAAAAAAAATATTAACTATGTTCTAACTCTTGAGGATCTAAAATAACACAGTAGAAAATTTAAATTTTATCACTTAATTTATGAACCAAAATACTAGTATGGTAATATAAAATGAAAAGTTAAGCATTTTTTGGAATTTGTTCAAATGCAAATTTGGTATTTATAGGAAAAATAAATAAATCCCTTATGAAAAGGTAAAATTAGACATTATTTTTCTTCTTAAACTTGAATATTATATAATACAAGAAACTTAAATAATTTATACTTATTCCATCTCTTATTATTGGTCCATATTCAATTTTGAATACCCCAAATTATGTTTTTTTAAATTTATAATTTGCTACTTACAATAATGGGAGATAGGGGATTCAAACTGTAATGACCCTACCCCAACTATGTAGATATTGTCCGCTTTAGGACCCATACTCCTCACGGTTTTGTTCTTCCCTAACTTGCACTAGGGAAAAGGCCTCTACACATTGAAGGGAGGTCATTCCTTATAAACACATTCTCATATGTTTCCCTAGGTGATGTGGGATTCCATGGAATGCAAGACCCTCCTTTTTGGGTCAATACAATCCACACCCCTTACGAGCACACGCGTCCTCGCGTGTGGGACCCACACTTCTGGCTAGGGCATGGTTTTAATACCATTTGTAACGACCTCGCCCTAACTATGTAAATATTATCCGCTTTAGGACTCATACCCCTCACGGTTTTATTCTTCCCCAGGTTGTGCTGGGAAAAAGGTCTCTACACATTGAAGGGAGGTCATTCCTTATAAACACATTCTCATATGCTTCTCTAGGCGATGTGGGATTCCATGGAATGCAAGACCCCCCTTTTTGGGTCACTACACAAACCATGGTTCTAATAAAAAAGATCAAGTTATACGATTATACTACAAAACTCTCTACTGAAATATAATCATTTTTGAAATGACAAATAGACACAAAATTAATAACATTTTTCAATTTACCATTTACTTCATTTGAAAGGTTAACATCTCATTTTTATTAATAGTAATTTTATCTAAATTTAAATTAAGCTAAATTTTCCACAAACGGTTGAAGTGCATAAAAAAATTTAAAGAAAAATAAAGAGAAATACTATATATGCAAAATCAATTCACAATTATCTTGTTATAAGTTGTGATTTGTGCAACATTATTTTGATATAAGCTTACTAATGGCTACAATTGGTTCGTTATTAACGTCACTTTGGTAGTATCACCAAGTAATTGACATAAGGGTAATTTTGAGTAATAAGGAATTTTACCATGGAAACAACTTAAATAAAGTTTTTTAGAGCATCCACATCAGTTCTTCTAAATTTTCTGTCTATTTTACATGAAAAAACCTCATCTTTCTATTTTACGCTATCATTTTTACAAAACACTCACATCAGTTTATCTATTTTACAAGATGTTTCAATAAAATATTTATTCTACTCAATTTTTTTATTATTTCTCTCAACTACTTCTACCTATATACGCGCGCCCTCTCTCTCTCTTCTGAACATATCACCTACCTCTCTCTCTCTCTCTCTCTCTCTAAAAAACCACCAACCCAGATCAGTTCTTCACCGGGTCCTTACTTCACCGGCCGAGCCAAAACCTTTCTTCACTAGCCGATCCATGCTCCACGCTTCACCGGCCGACCCATGAGCTCTGATTAAGCGAGACCCACGAGCTATAGCGACCCAGATCCTTTCTTCACCGGCTGATCTACGCTCCACAAGCACCGATCCACACTCCACGCTTCATCGGCCTACCCACAAGCTCCGATCAAGCGAGACCCACGAGCTCTGGTAACCCAGATCCTTTCTTCACTGGCCGATCCACGCTCCACAAGCACTGATCCACACTCCACGCTTCACCGGCCGACCCACGAGCTCCGGCGACCCATATCGTTCCGATAAGCACCGATCTCTCTTTGTTGTTTGTTCGTTTGGGTTTGTTTGGGTTAATTTTCAGTTAATTCTGGCGTGCTGGATTGTTGTAATGGTTGGGGAAGAGAGGTAGGAGGTGAGAGTCAGTTAGAGAGGAGAGAGAAAAAACTATTAAAAAGTTAAATACACGAGCTACAGTGCCCATGTAAATTTACACGGGTACTGTAGCTCGTTGATAATTTTCCACAAGTTTACACGATTTTAAAAGGACTGATGTGGAGTGTTTTTTGGTTCAAAATGTGTAAAAGTGGTCAAAATGTGTATTTTACACATTTATAAAAGAGTTGATGTGAATGCTCTAAGGTGCTATATATTTGGTTTCCCATTTAAATTCAAACACAAGGTTGCATTGTCCAATAAAGCACATAAAATATTATATATATATATATATATATATTAAGAATAATTAAATCCAAGGGTAACACTAAAATACATTATTTTTGGTGCAATGCATTAGGTTATCCAATTCAATCAACATACATAGCTACATTGAATTCAATTGTCCTTAAAAATGATAATATTGCTTATACTTATTGGTCAATGCAATTGAATGTTTCAAAAACCTAATATAGTGACGTAAGATATTACTCTATCTTACTTTTACCCTAATTTTTTTTTTTTAAAAATGACGTAAAGGTCTGTTTGGATACCACTTATTGCTAAAAACTGAAAACACTATAACGAATTAATTTTTAAATGTGTGAATAGTGCCGTAGGACTTAGTTTTAAAGTTAGATTTACATTTTTTCGTACTTGCGGGTCCTGTGAACAGTACAATGAGACCCTCAAAAAAACGCCAAACACAGCTAAGTTTGGATATCAATGCTATCCAAACTCACACTAAAAAGGTTATAACCTTTCATCATTATAAATCTCCAAAGAGATGAAAGTCAATAAACAACAAACAATAAGTTTAGAGACACACACATTTTCAAAAAATATTTTACAATTGTCAAAGTGGTAAGTTGTGAATTGTAAATGATAAAGTGACATTAATATTTAATAGTGTACCAAAATGAGAATCAATAAAATCTTACTAATTCAATTGTTATGAAAAATGTTGCGAAAATGATAGTGTTATTCTGAACATATCACCTACCTCTCTCTCTCTCTCTCTCTCTCTCTCTCTCTCTAAAAAACCACCGACCCAGATCAGTTCTTCACCGGGTCCTTACTTCACCGGCCGAGCCAAAACCTTTCTTCACTGGCCGATCCATGCTCCACGCTTCACCGGCCGACTCATGAGCTCTGATTAAGCGAGACCCACGAGCTATAGCGACCCAGATCCTTTCTTCACCGGCTGATCTACGCTCCACAAGCACCGATCCACACTCCACGCTTCACCGGCCTACCCACGAGCTCCGATCTAGCGAGACCCACGAGCTCTGGTAACCCAAATCCTTTCTTCACTGGCCGATCCACGCTCCACAAGCACTGATCCACGCTCCACGCTTCACCGGCCAACCCACGAGCTCCGGCGACCCATATCATTCCGATAAGCACCGATCTCTCTTTGTTGTTTGTTCGTTTGGGTTTGTTTGGGTTAATTTTCAGTTGATTCTGGCGTGCTGGATTGTTGTAATGGTTGGGGAAGAGAGGTAGGAGGTGAGAGTCAGTTAGAGAGGAGAGATAAAAAACTATTAAAAAGTTAAATACACGAGCTACAGTGCCCGTGTAAATTTACATGGGTACTGTAGCTCGTTGATAATTTTCCACAAGTTTACACGATTTTAAAAGGACTGATGTGGAGTGTTTTTTGGTTCAAAATGTATAAAAGTGGTCAAAATGTGTATTTTACACATTTATAAAAGAGTTGATGTGAATGCTCTAAGGTGCTATATATTTGGTTTCCCATTTAAATTCAAACACAAGGTTGCATTGTCCAATAAAGCACATAAAATATTTTATATATATATATATATTAAGAATAATTAAATCCAAGGGTAACACTAAAATACATTATTTTTGGTGCAATGCATTAGGTTATCCAATTCAATCAACATACATAGCTACATTGAATTCAATCGTCCTTAAAAATGATAATATTGCTTATACTTATTGGTCAATGCAATTGAATGTTTCAAAAACCTAATATAGTGACGTAAGATATTACTGTATCTTACTTTTACCCTAATTTTTTTTTTTTAAAAATGACGTAAAGGTCTGTTTGGATACCACTTATTGCTAAAAACTGAAAACACTATAACGAATTAATTTTTAAATGTGTGAATAGTGCCGTAGGACTTAGTTTTAAAGTTAGATTTACATTTTTTCGTACTTGCGGGTCCTGTGAACAGTACAATGAGACCCTCAAAAAAACGCCAAACACAGCTAAGTTTGGATATCAATGCTATCCAAACTCACACTAAAAAGGTTATAACCTTTCATCATTATAAATCTCCAAAGAGATGAAAGTCAATAAACAACAAACAATAAGTTTAGAGACACACACATTTTCAAAAAATATTTTACAATTGTCAAAGTGGTAAGTTGTGAATTGTAAATGATAAAGTGACATTAATATTTAATAGTGTACCAAAATGAGAATCAATAAAATCTTACTAATTCAATTGTTATGAAAAATGTTGCGAAAATGATAGTGTTTTTTCCTTTTTTTTTTTTTTTTTATAGCAAAAATATTATTTTCTTCCCTAAAGTATGATTTTTTTTTTTCCAATAAACTATCAAAAAAATGTTTCACTTCTTGTCCTTAAACTTTTTTTAAAAATTGTTTATCTTTAAATTATTTTTGATATAAGCTTACTACTGCCTATAGTTGGTTTGTTATTAACGTCACTTTGGTAGTATCATCAAGTAATTGACATTAGGGTAATTTTGTGTAATAAGGAATTTTACCACGGAAATAACTTAAATAAAGTTCTTTAGGTGCTATATATTTGGTTTCCCAATTAAATTCAAACACAAGGTTGCATTGTCCTATAAAGTACATATAATATTATATATATATATATATATATATATATATATATTTAAGAATAATTAAATTTGAGGGCAACACTTAAATACATTATTTTAGGTGCAATTCATTAGGTTATCCAATTCAATCAACACACATAGTTACATTGAATTCAATTGTCCTTAAAAATGATAATATTGCTTATATTTATTGGTCAATGCAACTAAAAGTTTCAAAAACCTAATATAGTGACGTAAGATATTACTATATCTTACTTTTACCCTAATTAAAAAAAAAAAAAATACATTTGATTTTTGTTTTTCAAATGATGTCAATAAGATCTCCAAAGAGATGAAAGTCAAGAAACAAGAAACAATAAGTTTAGAGTCACACTAGTTTTCAAAAAATATTTTACAATTGTCAAAGTCATAAGTTATAAATTGTAGATGATAAAGTGAAATTAATATTTAATACTATACCAAAATGAGAATTAATAAAATCTTACTAATTCAATTGTTATTCCAATATTAAATTTCGAGGCAAAATCAAGTGTCTACATGTTGAGGGTCATTTTTGTAAAGCCAGCCTAACCTAGCGAAGCAGGCAATAAGAGTGGCAGGCCTGGAATAAGACTGTTAAACCCAAGCGGTAGAAAAGGTAGGACACAGGCCCATAACATGAATAAATGGGTCTTGAGGAAGTAAATGGGCCCAAAGGGCCCAGAAAGAGAGAAATGACACCCATGGGCAATGTATGTTATGAAAAAGCAAGAATGGGCCGCGGCAGGCCTAAGGCAATGTAAACAAAGAAAGTAGGGGATAATGGCAAGCCCATGAATCCCAAGGATGAGAATGAGGAAATTAGGCCGAGGAAGCCCAATTGAGTTAATAAAGGCCTATGGGATACAAAGTTAGTAAATGGACCAAGGAGTCCAAAGGAAGTAAATGGGCCGGATAAGCCCAAGTGAAAAGAGAGGGACATTGGAGCCCACGAGCAAGAACACCAGTGGCCATATTAAGCCACTGGGGGAAAGAAAGGAACGGCAGGCCTGAAAAGAGGCCTAGCAGGAACAAATTGCCACGGCAGGAAAGGCCAAATAACATGATGGGAAAAGAATTGGGTTGAAAAGAACACAAGGCCTAGTACTCGATAAAGTCCAGGCCTTATGGGGACAGGAAATCAGAACAGCAACTCGCGGGAAGCCAGAAACGGACAGCAGGCAATGCAAGCAACGTCCCCAACCCATGGCAGATGCATGAACAGCAGGCAGCCTTCAAACACAAACCACGCGCAAGGCCTAGACACCACCAGCCTGTACCCAGCCAATATAGGACATGGTGGGGTCATGGGTCAGAGGTAAGAGGGCATGGTTTGGAGGTGGGGAGAAGGGGGGGGACCTGTTTTGGGATTCCTGCTTAAGCTCTTTTGGGGGATACGTCCTGCTGGGATGACATACCACCCAAAAGAGGCAAGGTTGAGTGAGAACCAATAGGTGCATGCCATGAGGGATAGAGAGAGAAAGAAACATCACCGCGGCAGGACAAGGTGCCGCGGCGGAATAACAGACGAAACGATGTCTGTGTCTGTGGCAGAGGGACTCGCAAACAGAGTAGTAAGGGTCTGCGAGTGCGCCCAGACCAGACGAAAACGGTTAGAGGGTAGAATAGTAAAATCGGTCACGGCAGGCACTATAAAAGGACGCCTCTGTCGTGTGCAAAAAAAGGAGAAGCACAAGAACAATACAACACAACTCAAAAAGAAAATACTCTGTAACTAACTTAGAAGAACAGAGGAGCATAAACACTAAAAAATAACCATTGTGGAAATCACTAAGAAAAGACTAAGAAAAGAAAGAAAAAAAAAAAAAAGAGCAAGTGATAGTGGCATGCACCGATAGACCCCTTCCCTTCTCTCCCTCTCGAATCCCTGTTTTCTTCTATACTTATTTTGAGAATTGTCCATTCAGGTCCGCCTCCCTCAAACCCATTAACTTCCGCGGCAGGAATCCCGTTTTCCTTTCCTCGGAGGTTAATCGCGTTGAGAAGTGGCGTTTTTCTTCTTTGGCCTTACTACCGAACTGAATTTATTTACTGTCGATTAAATCTTTATTACCATTTATCCTTACCATTTATTTGTAAAAGATTGTTAATGTTATAGTTCGATAATTTCTTATTAAAAGAACTATCTGGTCATTCTAGAATATGTGATTTTGTTTTATCAATTATATCTGCCTGCCGCAAGCTTTTTTCTCTAACACAGCTTTGCCTGCCGTAAGCTCTTCTCTGAAACAGCTCAGTCTGTGGCAAGCACTCTCCTGGTAGACGAGGCATAAGTTTGCACACAAACTGGCCAAGTTGAGTTCCAGTTGGCCCGATCTCAACTCCTGCAACCCAGAACACTTGGGCCTATATTCACAAAGGGGCAGCCCAGCCCAACATAACAAAAAAGGCCCCCACACTACATTATGAAAAATGTTGTGAAAATGAGTGTTTTTTTGTTTTTTTTTTCGAGAAAAAATATTATTTTCTTTCCTAAAGTATAAAAAATTATTTTTTCCAATAAAATATTAAAAAATATTTCACTTATTGTCGTTAAACTTAAAAAAAAAAAATTATCTTTAAATTATTGAATATAAAATTCTTTTTTATATCCCAACTATGACCTCAAAATAAAAAAATAATTTTCTTTTTACAATGGATAGAAATGAAAAAAGAAATTTTTTTAAATTTAGAGATAAAAAGTAAAAACTCTAGGAGGAAGATAATATTTTAAGCTTAAAAGAAAAAAAAAAATGATTGAGTTTGTACTTTGTAGAGATAGGTGAACAAGAAAGACACGTACACCGTCCAAGAAATTACCCATAAGGGGTAGCGACGACTATGCGCTGACTAGGCAGGCCCGTACAGTACACTTCTCGTTTATTCGTTCAAACTGTTCATACTACCAGTGGACAGGTTCGGCACCCGAACCTCAAAACGCGTACCTCCAAACCACCTAGGCTCGGACTGCCCGCCCTATAAATACAGAGCCTCTCCATCTCATTTTCTCACGCGTTTCACGCTCTCTCTTTTCTCTGACCAAACACTCCGAACCTAACGCTTCGTCAAAGATATTTTCGCTCAAAAAAGGTAAAATTATTTTGAGATCTAGAAACGAATTTAAGATCTGTTTGTGTAATTTAAATTTGAAAGGAAATTTTTTGAATTTTTGAATGTCTGTTTAGTTGCTGAGAAAGGGAAAGGGAAAGAAATGATTTAAGAATTCGTTGAATTAGGTTGATGTGTTTTGTGAATTTTGACTTTTTTTTTATTCAATTTTTTGAAATTTTATTTTGATGATCGTGAAGATCCTTTTCTTTGTTGTCATTGCTTTGTGAATTTTGACACTTTCTGATCGTTGATCAATTTTTGAATTTTTATTTTGATGATCGTGAAGAAACTTTTTTTTGATATCCTTGCTTTGTGATCTACAAGTAAGTAAAGTTTTTTATTTTATTTTATTTTTAATTTTTTTTTTGTGAGGATAATTATATCCGATTTATGTAATATCTAAATAAAATTGAAAAAAAGAAAAAGAAAAAGTAATTTGATCTATTTGTTGCTCTTGCTATAAAATTTGAATGTGTAATTGAATGTGTTTTATAATTTTGTGATTTTAATTGTATTGGAGACGATTAAGAATGCGATGAATTGTTGGTACCAAAAGAATGGTGAAGAGTGAGATCGAGGGATCGGAATACATGTGACTGACCTTGATTAGTTTGTTTAGAATAATTTTGAAATTTTGATTTAAGGGTTTGTTATTGTTTTAGACATTCAAAATTTTGAGAAAAGGTTCTGTTGTTGTTGTATCATTGACCTTGACTAGTCTCTTAGAATCTGTAGTTGAGTCTCAAAATTTTGGGAATAAAAGGTGTTGAGAGTCTTGGTTTGGAGTTTGAGATGTGCTATTTTATGTTAAGTTTGGCTTTAGCTTGACAACGACCTCATTAGTCATGAATATTAATCTGAGTCTTGGTTGTATTTCGTAGAAACAACTGATTTAGTGCAAAAAGAATCCATCTTTGTATTGTTGGTTGGATCAAAGCCTGTTTTTTGTTTATCAGTGAAGTAGTTACAAAATCTATGCAAATGGGTGGAGAGGGAAGTTGTGGATGTAAAAGTTAAAACCCATTGGGTGTGTGAATAACTTACCTATGAGAATTGTATGAGTTCTTAATTTACTGCATTTGTTTCGAGTCAAAGTCCCCATTTCTTATCGTGTTCTTCTGACTTGATCAACAGATAAAAAGTACAAAGTTAGATTTGATCGGGAAGGATGGCTCTGGTTTCAGGAGGAAGGTCGACTCTAAACCCCAATGCCCCACTTTTCATTCCTGCTGCTTTCCGCCGAGTGGAGGATTTCTCTCCAGAATGGTGGCAATTGATTACCACCTCAACATGGTACCGTGACTACTGGCTAAGCCAGCATCAAGGCGAGGATGGTTTCTATGACAATGCTGAGGTTGACTTTAATAGTGTCAATGTTGCTGATTTACTGCCAGAGAGCTTTGATTTTGATGACGATGATGATTTTTCAAGTATGGAAGCTCAGTTTGAGGAGTTCATCCAATCTTCTGAAACTGAAGGTGGGCATAATAAATTGTAATGGCAGTGATTTAAATTTCTTGTCCTTGTATTTTTCAAAAACCCCTTTAGACCATTGGACTTAATTGCCATACCTTATCTTGATTTGGGATGATAGGCTTTGGAGTGAATGCTGCTGAGGCAGTGATGAAGAATCTGAAGTCTTTGGAGGAAAGAAGTCCCAAGGCTCCAGTGCAACCAGCAAAGTATGCAGAAAAGGCAACTAAGGGCTTGAGTGCAAAATGCAGCCCTCGACGCATCCAGCAGCCCCGTTAAACAAGAACAAGAGCTTGTCGTGACTTTAGTTTGTAGTTTATCCAGTTGAACAAAGTAATGTGTAGCTTTTGCATTCTGTAATTTTCTGTATAGAGCAAGGTTGCAAACTCTTGTATCCACCCTTGTTCATTCTTAGTGTCTTTTGTTCAGTTTACAGTCAGTGTACCAACAAAACCTTGAAGAAAATGTAAAACTAAAAAAATGTAAAATTTTAACAAAGAAGAAAAAAAAAAAAGAAGAAGATTCTGTTTCCTACACTGTGTGTTCTGTTTAATTCTCAAGTTCTTTGTTCAAAAAACTGGTAGAGGACAGGCAAAATGTTCTTCCAATGGAATGATTCTCGGGTTTGAATAGAAAATTGTTTTACTAACGATATAAGAAAATCCAAACTACTAGAATTTTGCTGCAAACAAAGAAGAAGCTTCTGTAGAATCATCTTTGATGTGTCAAGGTGTGGGGAATAGGAGACTTGGGATGTTCGTTGCATTCGGGTCCTAATGATTGGGAGGCAGATGTGGTGGATGATTTCTTTCAATTCTTGGCATTTAATTTACCTCTAGTGATGATGGTGTCGTATGAGATGGAAGTTGGCAAAAACGGAGATTTTACTATCCGCTTATATTATCATAGTTACATGGCTTCTTCCATTGTATTTCCATGGAAATGTATTTGGAAGTTAAGGCACCCTGAGGGTCTCTTTCTTTGTTTGGACAACGGCATGAGATAGGATTCTCACGTGAGATAATTTGAGGTTTAAGGACTTTCTTCATTGATTGGTGTATTATGTGTCATTGTGGGGAGATATGGATCCCCTCATGTATGGTGTCAAATTTCTTTTTGGTTTGTGGAATTGGTTGAAGAAACATTCATCTCACATTTGGAATTTAGTTCTATTGTGTTTGATTGGTGTATTTGGAGGGAACGCAATCGGCGAACATTTGAGGATTTGGATAGATCAATGACCAATTGCTTGCTCTTTTTTCTGTTCTCTTTTTGATTGGGTTAGGGCTTGGGGATTCACATCTAGTGATTTCTTCCTTTATTCCTTAGCTCTCTCCTCCTTCGCAGTAGGGTTTTTTTTTTTTTTTTTTTTTTTTTTTTTTCATATGTTTTTGCTTCTCTGTCTTTTCTTGTACTTTTGATATGCTAGTGCTAATTTGCATTTAGCAATTTTTTGAATATACATGTTTCTTACCTATCAAAAAAAAAAAAAAACTAATTAATCAATAAAGAAATCCTTCTCAATTTCTATCACAATAACAGCAATTATGAACATATGTAAACCCCAGAGCAAAACTTGTTACACAAAATGTGTTGCATAATTCTCTCTCTTTTCATGGATTAAACATTGAAGACCTAAAAATCAAATAGCTACTGCTTCCATATTCAATTATTCATCCATAGACTAGGGTGGTTGAAATGACCCAGATGGCTGATATTCAATGTTTGCAACTTTTTTGCTTGTAAAGACTGGAGCCTTATGCCCCAAAAGTCCAAAGTAAGCTTGTGAGTTACGGTCATATTCATATGCTTGTCTTCATTCAAACACGCATGGATTATACCATTATAGTCAAATTTGATTTACTTGAGCAGAAGTTGAGAAGAAACTTCCAATTTGGCAAGCCTTGGATCCAGCAATTCAGCTCGTTTTAACTAGAATTAATGATGATGTGCATGAAAAGGAGGAAAAGGGACTAAAGAGACTTCCAACCAAAGCATATTATCCAGCATTCGAGATTGGATCCCCTTTTGGAGATACTGAAGGCACTTGAAAGCAACCTGAGCTCTTAAATTTTTGATGGGTGCAAGGGACTCTTTTAGACATTAATTCTGACAATTGACCAACCATACTGAATTTACACGCATCATAATGCTGCTGATACCATTGTTTGGCTGCTTCTCCAATTAAGATAACTAGATATCCTTTGCTTTGGATGTATATTTTATAGGTGGGCTGGTATAACTTGCATGTCAAAATGCTTAGCTTGAAAAAGAAATTATTTCTTTTGTTACCCTGTGAGTACTATGAAAGTATGGATTACGATTTGCCCAAATGGGGGCTCAAGCTCAACTGACAAATCTTACTCATCTGTTGCACCGCAATACCTGTATATTTGTTATTCTCTTTCGTAGGTTGATTAAGGACTAAAACAACATTTTCAAAAGATTTTAAAAAAAGGGGGACCAATACAACTGTTGTCTTTGTCTTGTAAGATGAAATTAAATTGGTACATCTCATTCCTTAAAATTTAAGTATGTTTTGAGAAATAATACATCTGTTGTCTTTGCTCAAAACCTTGTAAAATTCAACTGATCTTAGTGTTTCCAACAGAGCCGGTCATGGTTTAAGCCACTCCTACCTCACTGTTGTAAATATCAAATTTTATATAGTGAGTTGATTTAACAGATAGAAGACGAAAATTTGAAGTAGATTGGTGCTACTTTACCAAAGAATATGGTTATACTCTTTAATTTATGGTGACCTTTTGTTACATTAACTCACTGAGTTTGAATGTCTTCAAAAAGTAAAAGTTAAAAAAAAAAAAAGAGAAAAGAAGAGGTTTTTGACTAAGATGTTTGTGTACTGAGAAACACAGGAACCATTGGGAAAACCCTGAAAAAAAGAAAGAGGTATAAATTGCTTGTTAATACCAACAAATTCCAGTTCTATATGAGAGCCTAATCCAGCAGTTAGACTACACTTTGAAAATCCATCTCATTATAAATTCTCTTTCATTCATTTAAAGTTCATTTTCTCCATGATTAATGATAGAATTGCTGTTTCTTAGAGTTTGTGAAACACTCACTTGGAATTAGTGCAGGGAAGAATGTGCTCAAAACGTCTCATTGGTCATTAATGGTTATTCCAAAGACATCTTCAAGATTCTTTTTAGGAAGAAAAAGTTATCCATATTCTATAGAGGATTTTGAAAAACAAACACTAAAATAATAGTTATCCATATTCTACTAGTTTAAATGGTGCAGAACTACCATTTAAACTTCAAACCAGAACGCTTAAAAGTTATGTTACCAACAATCTTACAGGAATATCTCAAAATACAATGCCTTACATTCTTTCCATTTCAAAAGGAAAATAATTATCGGTTGAAGAGGGAGAAGAAGATTGAATTTTTAGAAATATTTGTACCTCACTGTTGTAACAAAACAGTGTTGTTGACAAATTAATTTCAGATCAACTTTGTAACCTCACAAATATGAATATTTTATTTACATAACATCTCCTGCCAATTCATTACCAGAGCAAATAAAAAAACAAGTTACATCAACACAATAAAAAAAGGCTTATGGTGATTCATGTTACAGCTTAACAGATGATGTTGGTGGGTGATGTGAGTCTACAACTGCAGCAGTGACTAAAAAAGGTGCAACTGCCGACAATGGTGAAAATCATAACTTGGTTTTATGCAATGAATAAGAATGATAGTGTTTGAGTCGAGAATCTGATTGTAATCAAGTCCAATGGTTGTAGTGGTAGCTAAAGGAATGCAAATATAGTAACATTTTTGTCTCTGACTCAATTCAATCTGAGCCAGATCATTTTTTGAAAAGTATTCTGCACCAAATTTTCCAAAAGATAAGGTGAAATGAAACCATTTTTTCCTATTTTACTTCCTTTGTATTATCAATTTTCACTAATTGTAAGTGGCTATGTTTTGTAGTTGCACATCCCACTTGGAAAATGAATTCATTTATGATAATGCCACACAATAAAATAACTGTTGGTGATAGTGTGTTTGATATTCATATCATTGGTCCACATTCTTAAAGTATAAAAGCCCCTTAAATTTATGGATTTCATACATGGAATTAGGTACTTGATTCAATTCTTGTAGACTCCAAGTTGTACTAGAAGCGGGCCAACAATAAATATCAAGTATACGAGATGCTAATACCTACCCCCATCTGCAAACCTACCCAACTACCTTGAATGGAATGCAATCCTAGCACATGGAGAACAGAAAAATTAACTGAATCAAGGTGGTCACAAAGACTAGGATCAGAGACATTAAGAACAAACAGGCTGTTAACTTAGTTCCCTTTAATTCATGTGGGTCATTTTTCAGTCTCAAGATAATAAAAGTACAAAGAGGTAGTTGGCCTGGATTTTCATAATTTGCAAAATCCATTAACTATCAGAATTTAGAAAATTATACATTTGGTTTCCCCAAAACCCAGGCAGGTTGGCAATTTCTTAACCTATTATATTCTCTCCCTTTAATTACCATGGTAAAATCTATCACCATAATACTTGATTCCATAATATAATTAGCCAAATAGCCCCATCCTGAAAGGTTAGGAACCAAATTCCAAGCCCTATAACCATAATCACTGGTACTTACAAAAAAAAAAAAAAACCATAATCACTGGTAAAATATATCCAATCAAAATTTGTGTGTACCAGCCCACAACAAAATGTCCACAGAATAAACCATACAATAACTGTAAACTAACATATAGCTACTCAATAAGTAATACATTTAGTACAATTCATGAATGTATGTTTCTTGATTGGTCCCAAATACTATTTTAAATTCCAAGGCAGCATAGCTAAGTCAGTTTATCCTTTAAATATTGTTAACTTTTTCATACTAATTTTCAAATAAGGAATTCATTATTGATCTTAATTCTAGCAAGCGTTAGAAGGCTCCTTTTTCTGTCTCCAGATTGCATGTACTTCATCAGTACGGAACCGCTGGGTGAAAGTCGATTCCTCTAGCGGAGTTACTGTACCATGAGCATAAGCAAGGAGACCAGTGTATGCAATCATTGCTCCGTTATCAATGCAATACCTGTCATCAGTAGCAAACAACTTTCCACCACGCTCTGAGCACATTGTTCTCATCATCTCCTGCAAACGCTCGTTGCAACCAACACCACCAACAATAAGAACATCTTTCGTGTCACAGTGTGCCATTGCCCGTTCTGTAATCTCCACAAGCATTGCAAACACAGTTTCCTGCAACATATTAAATATCAAAATATTACACAATATATGTCAGAATGATATAAATAAAGTTCTTTTCAGGTGTATAAGTAAAATAAAAGAGAGAAACTGTATGGCCTAGTATATGGAACTTTAGAAAAGCCCCTCCCACAGAGGGTGAGTTAGCTTTTGAGAGGAAGAGAATTAAGGCAAAGAACTAACAAACATGATGATACAACATCTAATGATTGAGATATGAAGAATAGCTTAGTTCAAATACAATTTACCTGCAAGGAGTAACACAAATCTGCAGGGGTGCACTCATTATTTTTTAGCTTCTCCACAGCAGTGGCTTCAATATAGCTCAATATTCCACTAAAAGATACATCCATTCCTTTTACAACATAAGGAAGGTCTATAAATTGTTCTCCTTTCTTTGCAAGCTGGTGAAGAAAAAAAAATAATAATAATATCAGGCATTTTAACCCCATTTTCAAAAGGCTGAAAATAAACTGTAACAAATGAGTGCGGTCAAGCATTTAGAATGAATCAACAACCAAAGCATAGAGGCTAAAAAAATAGGATGTGATAGAATATAACATGAAACAGCATAGCAAACCCAACTGCAATCTAAACTTTTCTGAAAAGTTTAAATCTAAAGTAAGCCACCCTAAAGCTTTAAAGAACCTACTGTCAGAGTTTCTTACATCTTGCTTTAAAAAAAAAAAAAATTCCCAATTTCCTGTAACTTTTAAGCTGTCAGGGATCAATCTTTTGTAACCTGATTTCAACCACAAATCCTCTAATTTCCAATCATATTTTTTAGAACATTAAAACTTTGTTCGCCAAAATTTTCCCCCATGTCTGGGAAAGTTCTACTTTGCTACTGCCCTATGTCTGCTCAGTTGCATATGTGGGAAGCAATTATTTGCACTGTATCACACGATCTCCTAAACCATCAAACTTTGCACCAATGAAAGATCAAAGAACATTAGCACCAAGTATTCTTCCTCTCTTCAACCCATTCATAGACATGGGGGAACCAGTAGATGACCCTGAAAAAAACCCAAAATAGCTCACAATTGACAGTTTCTATCCTCCATAAAATAGAATAAGGAAAAGCAAATCACAAGTGCAATTTCCAATAATAAAAAATTCATTTCCAGAAAAGAACCCACCTTGCATCACCTTATAAATAAATAATTAATATTCTAGTAAACTAGCCACCACTATCCAATGAACTCTTCTTGCACTAACCCTATTCAGACTAAGAATCACTTCTATACACTAGAAAACCTACCAAAAATCACACTTCACTCCCACCTCATCTTCAAAGTCAAAAGACATCCCTCTCATTTGGTCTTGATTGCATTCACATCAGGAAGCTGTTAGCAATGAAGTATCATTGTGTGTAAAAGAGACCAGAATTTCATTGCAAGAGTCTCCTAATTATTAACAGGTAAACTTATCAATACATAGCACACAAAGAACAAATTCTCATCTGCACCATTAATCTTTTGATAAGTCATGTGCCATTAATCTACACCAGATGCTGATATAGCTACACCAATCGGTTAAAACCAGAGCAATCAAACTCTGTGATAATGCATAGCGACACATTGTGCTGGAAATCCACTGGACACCCTGGAGAACACATAGGTTATGGCCATTATGGAATGAAGGCACTAATTGTAAATCTTCAAAGAAGAAGAAGAGAAACTCCATAAATGTAATATTAATATATTGTCAATTGAGATACAGGATATCATGAATCATCAAAGTATTGACTACTCTCATTTAACATTAGATTGCACAAAGTAAGATTTCTCAATAAAAATCACATTGTTATTCTAGATAAACCAATTTGACCTTTTAAATTTTGGACCCAATAGAGAAGGCACTTAAGTGTCCATACATATATCCTCCATAAATTAAAGTATTTTAAACAGTAAAGTATGTTGAGGTTAGTATACATTATGATTAGCCTTTGCAGATGCCAAAATGATAAGCACATCGCATTTTACGTTGTATGATCATCTAAAGCAAATAAGGATATAAATATGTGTCTACACATTCAACAAGCATACATTTTTTTTATTACCAAGTTACATATGCACACAGTGGATCTTAAATCCATGGCCTAACCATTCACCTTGCTTTTATAAGGGAAGGAGGTGCCATTTGGGCAAGAGCTTATTGGTCATGTTCCACACACTTACATGTATATTAATCTTAACAGTCCTTATAGTGAAAACGATTTTGTCTTAGTTATATTCAACAAATAAATTAATTATCAATATATTCAATAAATAAATCAACGAAAACAAATCTCTATATAAATAAAAAATAAAATAAAAAAAGAAACCCAAAAAGGAACCAGATGAAGAAGCATTGAAAATATTTATATGCAGGGTCAGCTTTATAAAGTGAAAACTACACCCATGTTCAGATACATACCTGCTCAATGTTATATCCAGGGTTTGGATCATTGGAGAGTGTTAACACCCTAGCAAATCGATCCAAGCAATTTCCAACTGCAATATCAATGGTCTCCCCAAAGATCTGGTACCGCCCTTCACTATATGCTATTACCTGTGTATTCCCACCACTAACGTACAATACAACAGGATCATCTGCCCCAGTCACAATCCTCCCCATCTCAATATGTGCCACACAGTGGTTAACTGCAACAATGGGCTTCTTCCACAGCTGTGAAAGAATCCGAACAACAACAGCAGCAACTTGTAGTGGTGCTCCCATGCCAGGACCCTTGGTGTAACATAGGCAATCTATTTCATCTGGGGTTATTTGGGCAGTCTTCAAAGCAGATTTGATCAATGGAAGAATGTGTTGGAGATGGTGTTGAGCAGTTTCTCGGGGAAGGAATCCTTGGCCAGGAGGGGTAATGTAGGTATGGCGTGGATTTGATAGAATGGTGCCATCTAAAGTTACAACCCCAACACCAATCTTGTTGGCTGAACCCTCAAAGCCTAGGGCTATCATCTTCATTTTAAAATTAATAATAAGAATACCCTGAAATTCAAGTCCATAAACAAAAAGTTAAGCATCTTCCACTAACTAAAATCTGTGAGAAAAGATGGATAAACTTACACACAGAGAAGGAAAGATGAAGATAACAAAGAATTTTTTTTATTTTATTGATAAGTAAAGATAACAAAGAACTCTCTCTAACAACATTGAATAAAACTGTACAAAGATCTTTGAAACATTATACTTAGCAAGTCTGTCTACCTACAATTCAGTTTTAAAAGGGTTTTGAGATTGGGGAAATTAAAAGACAAGCCTAAGCCTAACAAGTCCAAAATAATATCATAATCACATTTAGTTAAAAGGACGTAGCTCACCTTAACATTTGGTACTTTATCATCAACATGCTAACCATAAATTGCATCAGACCAAAACAATGACCCGAAACTGCTTCAGTTATTTCAATGTAAAATGTAACACATTCCCTCTTTTAGTTCCTCAACCCGTGATTCAGTCAAATAGACAAGAAACTATAAAACCATCAATTTTTTTTTTCTTTCAAATCCTACTTAACTCTTAACAGTTGTATTACATCCTTTTATCACCCTTGGAATCATCTTTCCTATCAGCTATCAACATACTAATAGATTTTATTGCAATGAAGCCACCTCAAGAACATTACATAGCAAAAGATAGCCTAAAGAGTATCTATAAAGAAAATTACACAAAGTATCTAACAAAATACAAAATACAAAATACAAAATACAAAAAAAAAAAAAAAAAAAATTCTTTGTTTTTTGTTTTATTGTTTTTTTAAAAATACAAAATACAAAATACAAAATACAAAAAAAAAAAAAAAAAAAATTCTTTGTTTTTTGTTTTATTGTTTTTTTATTGTTTTTTTTTTAATAACCCAGCAGGGACATGTTCTTCTACTGCCAGATATTATAAGTATAACCCAGCATATGTCACAATGTCAAATTATGTTTTTTTATTATCAATCCTAGGATGTTGTTGTGTGTGTTCTGTGAAATCACCTGTTGGGTTTTTGATATTTTTAATGAAATTCTACTATTTCTATCCAAAAAATGGAAAATCATAAAGAAAGCTACTTTTATATCTTAACTTAAAATGTGCCCTGCCCATATGCATGCCCATGTTACAATCCACAATTTTATTGAGGAGGAGGTTTCAAAAGAATAACAGATTTTACCAGTGGTTTCCGGCGTGCGGCGACGGAAGGCGTGCCGCGTGTAGCGGTGTGTGGGCGGTGAGCGGCGGCGGGGCTCCTCTCTCTCTATCTCCACTGAACTATCCTTAAGTACTGGGCCTGCACTTCTTACAAAACCCAATATGAGTGGCCCACTTTCTTTCCATCTAAAAAAAAAAAAAAAAAAAATTAGTTCATAAATAAAAGCAGTAAATATGCTCACTTTCAGTGTGTGTGTGTGTTTTTTTAAATATAAATTGTAAATTACATTCTTAAAGTTTAGGAATGTTTTTACATCCTAAAGTTTCAAAATGATTTTTATCCTTGAAGTTTGGGAGTGTTTAGATTTTACACTTTAACGTTTCAAAATTTAGATTTTACCCCATAAATTTTGAAAGTATTTGGATTTTATACGTCAAAATTTTGAAACTTTAGGGTGTAAAATTCAAACACTCCTAAGATTTAGGTAGTAAAATCTAGAAATCTCTAAAATTGAGGTAAAATCCAAATTTTGAAAAGCCAGGGTGTAAAATCTAAACAATTTCAAACTTTAGGAGTGTAATTTGCAATGAAGAGGATTTGATGTCATTTGAGCTATGTTGTCAGTGTTGAGTTTAGGGCATATGTTATAGAAAATCAATCATATATTCACATTGTTCTCGTTCCTAACGTTCGTAACCTAGAGGATATGATTGAGTTCAGATCAATTTCCTTATTTAATGTTTTATATTAAGGTAGGCAAAGATATTGACTAATAGATTGAAGAGAGTGCTACCTTGGATTATTTTGGACTCACATAGTGCTTTTGTTCCAGGATGGTTTATAATTGATCAAGTTTGCATTTGAGATGCTTCATTTGATGAGTATAAGAAAAAAACGACGAAATGGGAAAATGACTTTAAAAGCTTGATATGCATAAAGCCTATGACAAAGTTGAATCGCCTAAAACTTTCAGTTATGTTGATTTTTTTTTGGCGAAACTACACTATTGGTCCCTGAAATTTATCCTGTATGCGCAATTGGTCCCTCAAGTTTGAAGTGAGCACAATTAGTCCCTTAAGTTTTAAAACTGAGTTGTATAAGTCATTTTACTAACTTCTGTTAACGGTGTTACTTACGTGGCTAATTTCACAATGACTTTGCATTTTCTTTAATGATGTGACATATTTTTAATTAAAAAATTACAAACTAAGTGAGAAAAAATATTAACCGGTACCAAATTAAAAAAATATATTTTCTGTCCTATTCTCGTAATCAAGTGCAAGTATGAATCAGTCCTATTTTCTTTCATTCTTAGGTAGACATGTACAGTGAATTTAGAGATTCAGCTTCCCGCTCTAATATAACTCAATTCTATGAAACTACAAATACCACCATCTCTTATGCTCTAGAAGTCGTAGAAAGAAATACAAAAAGAAGATTTACAGAATTTTTGCTAAGCAATCATCATCACCTCCAAGCAGAAGAGGTTGCCATTTTTCTGTCCAGCCAGCTAAGGTAAAAAGCCCGATCCCTCCTTTCGAGTCTATAATTCACATGAAACTGTTGCTTCAATAGATCGTTAACAGTGTTAGTCACAAAGGTACTCAATGGGTATAGAGTAAACCCTGCCATTGAAAGTCTCCTAATCCACTTTCCTAGAAGTTCATGCCGTTTGACCCTCTCAGCATTCTCACAAGCTATCATGTTGACTATGTCACAAGCTACACAGTGCTGCTCAGCGCTGATCCGCTGTTTGTCATTTCTTGGGCGAGCCACATCAATCGATTCAAACATAGCTTAGTTTGTAATTTTTTCTCACTTAGTTTGTAATTTTTTAATTAAAAATATGCCACATCATTAAAGAAAATGCCAAGACATTGTGAAGTTAGTCACGTAAGTAACACCGTTAACAGAAGTTAGTAAAAGGACCAATACAACTCAGTTTTAAAACTTAAGGGACTAATTGTGCTTACTTCAAACTTGAGGGACCAATTGCGCACACAGGGTAAACTTCATGGACCAATAGTGTAGTTTCACCTTTTTTTTTTTTTCCTGTCACTGCTTATCTGGTTTGGAATAAGAAATAGTCTTGTCTTTGAAGGTCTCAAGTGGGAAGTAGGTCATGGACTTTCAGCAGCAATAACAACTGGGCTATTTTCTTCTACTGCTAGATAATATAATCCAGCATATGTCACTGTGTCAAGAGCCTCAAATTGTGTGTGTGTGTGTTTGTGTTTTTTAATTTTTTTTTTTAATTTTTTATAAATCCTAGGATGTTGTTGTGTGTGTGTTCTGTGAAATCATTTGTTGGGTTTTTTTTATAATTTTAATGAAATTCTACTATTTCTATCCCAAAAAAAAATTCCCACTTTTTTATATCTTAAAATGTGTCCTGCCATATGCCCATATTAAAAAATCCACTATTTTTATTGAGGAGAATGGTTTAAAAGACAAAGATGAACAAATTTTACCGGTGATTTCTGGCGTGAGGTGACAGAAGACGTGCCACGTGAGGCGGTGTGTCATGGCTGGGATCCTTAGGGCCTGTTTGGATACAGCTGAAAACTGAAAACTGAAAACACTGTAGCCAAATAATTTTTAAATGTGTGAATAGTACCGTGGGACCCATTTTTAATAAAAAAGTTGCTGAAAAGTGAAAATTGTGGGTCTGTAAACAGTAAATTTGGGTTGAAAAGTCAAACTTTGCGGCTACTGTTCATTAAACAGTAGCTGCTACAGTACATAAACAGTAAAAAAACTGAAATCCGTGGAAAAAAAAAAAAAAAAAAAAAAAAAAAAAAAAAAAAAAGCTGAAACGCAAACGCGTTCAGCTTTTCCACCCACCCCAAACGGTCTCTTAATCTCTCCTCTAGTAGAGTGAACTGAATTATCCTTTTATTGTTAGGTACAAACGGTGTTAGAATAATTTGGCTATAGGGCCTAGGGATTTAATTGTTATTTCAAAAAGTTCAGTGTTTAGCTTATTTACTTGGAATTTTGGGTTTAATAGAATTTATAATGATAAGTATGACATGAAATCTGCCGTAGCACATTGGCAATTCATAACGAATATTGATTTTGGATTCAAATCCCAGCAATGGAAAATTCTATTTTGCTGTTTTTTTATTGGGTCTGTCCATGAGAATTGAGATCTTCTCTTTGGGCCCGCTTTTCTTACAAAGCCCAATATGAATGGCCCACTTTTAATTTTTTTTTTTTAAATATGTTCATAAATAAAATAACTTAAGCCAATCAGAGTTATCAAACACACCCAATATGCTAGTTTCAAAAAAAAAAAAAATAAAAAAAAAACACACCCAATATGCTTAATCTCATCATTCGTTTTATTTTTATTTTATTTTGTTTTGTTTTTGACTATTTATTTTATATACTCGCTTTCAAATTTCAATTAAGAGAACATATTAATGCCAATAGCCTTATAAATCAACCAAAACCTTTTGATATTTTCAATGGAGACATATAAAATTTAAATCTCCTCATTCTCATAACTGAAGAATAAGGCCTATGTTAGTGGATTTAGATGTGAGAGGTAGAGGTAGAGGGCTGATTAGGGAATGTGCTACAAAATGCAAACAGTTGTAAGAAACAAAGCATGATAAGTGAGTGTTAAACTCGGGATTTTTTGTAAACTTAAAAATGGATAGAATATTTAGATCCAACTCATCAGTCAGCTCCCGATCAAGTATACCTCCTGATATCCCTGATATTATCAATGAAGAAAATTTTTCTGTTGAAGAAGAAAGCTGCTTAAACTTTAATAAATGGACTATTCCTAAAATTAATGTTAATGCAATTTATAAAACAAGCTGGCTCAATTCTACTTTTAAAACTGAATTTAATGTTAAGACCATCAAACGGATGCCATATCTAGAGTTCACGAGAAATGTTGTTTGTTTAACAAGAAATCTATTCATGATTTTCTTACTAAAGGATATAGATTCTTGCATATTGGATCTGTTCAAGTTGCTGTTAAGCCATTAACTCGTAATAGTGTTAATGATTTAGTTAACACTAATAGTGTTAATGATTCAATGTTGGATACATTTACGTGATGCTAGATTTAGAAAATTCGAAACTAGCATACTTGGTATGATTCAGTCATCTTCGTTTAATGGCCCTTTTCATTTTGATTGTTTCTAATTTAAATATTGCTTTAGATGATCGTCATAGTGCCAAAGCTTTAACTTTAAATATCCTAACTTCTGGTTATGATATGGATGAAGGTCAGAAGATGCTAAACTTCTTGCTATTGTTTATTATGTTTAATATAAATTGTTAAAAACCAATTTAAATCCTCATGCTAGAATTCAACATTCCGGTTATAAAACCTTACTAATTATGAGTTCTACCCCGAATGCTAAAATTTTACCGGTGGGTTTCGGCATGCTGTGGCAAAAGGCGTGCCACGTGTGGGTGGCGAGTGGTGTCCGGGCTCCTCTCTCTCTCTCTCTCTCTCTCTCTCTCTCTCTCTCTATACTGTAGTAGCATGAATTGAACTGTCCTTTTATTGTTAAATACAAACGGTGTTAGAACTTCGAATAATTTAAGGGTTAATTGATATTTTAAAAAGTTTAGGGCTTAGCTCCTTTACTTGGAAGTTAAGGTTTAATAGAATATTTAATGATATATAAGACATGGAATCCACTGTAGCACATTGGTGATTCTATTGATTGAATCCGGGTTCAAATGTCGGTAGCGGAAAAATCCTTTGTTTTTGTATTTATTTATTTGGTCAATGCATGAGAATTGAAATCTTCTCATTGGGCCTGCATTTATTAGAAAACCTAATATGAGTTAAAAACTTTCGGTACCATATTGATGCATGCTCTTTAATTGCCATGCCTTTCCTATTTCTTGTTTGTAACATGTGGGGGATTGTTGGTGTGGGTGTGTGTTCCAAACACTTTTTATTATTATTTATTTTTTGACCATTGGGCATTTATGAGTAAAATGGCCGTTAGACAATAATGGACAATATAGTCGTTGGGCTTTTATGAGTTATTAGTAACCAATAACTATTGATCATTATTGTCAAATGGATAGCCTATATAATACCCATCATCACACCCTTTCCTATAAGATATATTTTACTATGCTATATTTAGATATACACAATTCTATTTTCTTTCTCTTTCACATATTTTTCTACAATTTATATTTGTTCTAAGGAAAAAAAATAGAGAGTTGTTCTTGAACCTTCATGAGTGGAAGTGTGTCCATCATAAAAATTAACACTGTAGTCTAATCTTGGGGAATGTTTGGCCAAGACAACTAGTCGCACCAAGTTTTACTCCGGGTGGCATGAATCAACCTTTAAAGACAATACTTTTGCAATGTGATTCCTCAACACTGTGAGATTGTTCATATATATATATATATATATTGTTCCTAGTGATTTAAATTCTAGATAAAATACTTGTGATATTATTTGTTGTATCAAAACTTGTTTATTCACTAAAGTATTTCCAACATAACACACAAATGACATGGGTATTTATATGATACATAAACAAAATATGCATAGATGCAAGTCTTTCTTCCATAAGTAGAGACACGAGTTTTTCTCATTCATGTCAGTAAGTTACGTATTTTGAAACTAATGATGTGGGGGGAAAAAAGCCCAAAGCTACTTAATGGGGCTGGAACCCCCTGTTAAGGACTATTGTATTTCCGAAGATCAATAGGTGGTTGGGGCGGCCCATCTAAAGCAGGAAGCCCAGAAGCAGAGCGGGAGTGTCGTCCGAAGAGGTCACTATTGGTCCGAAGACGTCTTGCTCCTCGGCTACGACAAGCCTTGATCAAACGAACGTGTGGAAGGTCCGACTAATCTTCCTCACAATCCCAATGGTGATGATAGGTCCTGGGTGGATCCGGAGATGATCAGAACTAAAAAATATCTAAAGGAAAAGCTGCTACCACCGCATTTAATGCCCAGCAACAGCTTTTCTGGTCGCATTTATGTGGAGAAGACCCTTGAACAGTGCAACCTCAGCTACCGCCACTCACAAAGAACTAAAGTAGACACATGACGTGACATGCACTTGAGTAGATGTGCGAATGAAGAACAGGTGGATGATGGAGATGATAGGAAGAGATGCTATATAAAGAAGAAGGGTCCCTGATAATGGGGGACCGAAAAAGAGAAAGAAAAAGAGAGAGAGAAAAACTTTACTGTAGCTCTGAATGTTGTAATCACTGTTCATTCAATAAAACACCTATTCAGACATTCATTCATGGAGTTATCTGAGCTTTAGTTCATGTTATCATCACTGCACGTAACCTAGCCAACTGTTCTGTGCTTCATAACCAGCTCAGCTCTTTCGCCCACTCTCTACAAATTCATTGTTCTGGGTTCGTTGGGCCTTTAATCCATATCCTTTGGGCTTGGGCTACAAAAATTGACCCTACAAATGAGTACTCGAGTTTATAAAACTTGAGTTATACGTGGCATTTTATATTTTTTTAATTCTAGGTCAGTGGGTGCCATTATGGCAGATTTTTACGGAACTCGATTTTCATAAACTCGAGTTACGGGTCAAACTCGAGTTTCTTAAACTTGAGTTTAAAAAAGATGGTAGATTCCAAAATATTTTCCAAATAGTGGTAGATTGTTAATTTCTCTAAACAATGGTATTTGGCCATTTTTGCCTCGAAATCAATGAAATAGTATTGTTTTTAAAGGTACAATGATATTTTATCAAGTGGATCTTGCCAAATAATGGTATTTGGCCATTTTGGCCTCAGAATCAATAAAATAGTATTGTCTTTGAAGGTACAATGATACTGTATCAAGTGGGAAGTGGGTTGTGGATTTTTAGCAACAACAATAGTTGGGACTTGTTCTTTTTCTGCAAGATATTATAATCCAGCATATCTCACTGTGCCAAGAGCCTCAAATTGTGCTTTTTTATTATCAATCCTAGGATGTTGTTGTATATGTTCTATGAAATCATTTGTTGGTTTTTTGATAAGTTTAATGCAATTCTACTATTTCTATCAAAAAAAAGAAAAAAAGAAAAAGAAAAAGAAAAAACCATAAAAGCCCATTTTTATATCTTAAAATGTGTCCTGCTGATATGCCCCATATTACGCTCCACAATTTTATTGAGGAGGTTTCAAAAGAATTCAAAGACAAAGATGAAAAGATTTTACCGGTGATTTCCAGCGTGCCACGTGTGGGCAGCGAGCAGTGGCGGGGCTCCTCTCTTCACTATCTCTACTATAATAGCGTGACCTGAATTGTCCTTTTATTGTTAAGTACAAACGGTGTTAGAACTTATAATAATTTGGGGGTTAATTGATATTTTAAAAAGTTCAGGGCTTAGCTCCTTTACTTGGAAGTTAAGGTTTAATAGAATATTTAATAGTAAATAAGACATGAAATCCGTTGTAGCATATTAGTAATTCCATCGAATCAATCGATTGAATCCACTAGGCAGCGAAAAAATAATTTTTGCTATTTTTTTTTATTGGGTCAATACATTAGAATTGACATCTTCTCATTGGGCCAGCATTTATTAGAAAGCCCAATATGAGTTAAAACCTTTCGGTACTATATTGATGCATGCTTTCTTTAGTTACTTGCCTTTCCTATTTTGTGTTTGTAACATGTGGGGGATTGTTAGTGTGGGTGTGTATTCCAAACACTTTTTTTTTATTATTTATTTTCAGGCCATTGGGAATTTTGAGTAAAATAGCCGTTGGACAATAATAGATAATATAGTCATTGGGTTTTTATGGGTTATTAGTAACCAATAACTATAGATCATTATTGTCATGAATAGCCTATATAATACCCATCAGCACACCATTTCCTATAGGATATGTGGGGCCATGGGCCCAGATCATACAATTGGATTTTGGGCTTAAGGCCTAAGTCGAGGATAAGGGGCCGTCCGAGGATGGGTAAGTATAGACAAGGAAACCCATGCTAGTGGGTAAGGAAGACAATATTGAACATAATGGCCTAGGAGTTTTTGCTGAGGATGAATTTGTCCTCGGCTAGCCAAGGCCGAGGTCCGTAAAGGATGCTTGCCATCTAGAGGTGCGATCCATGAAGTTCTAGAAATATGGATAAACATTGCAGGAACAAAAGACAGAAGAATCCCAAAATATCTTGGGAAAAACTGCTGTCACCGCATTGAATGCACCCCAGCTAACTGCCTGACCGCATTAATGAGGAAGTGACCTCTGCACAGTATTATTGCAACCTTACAACCACCCCAGAAGACTTCTAGAGGGGGTTGATGGGACAAGTATCAGTATAAACCATTAACTGTCCACGTGTTGGGTAAAGGTGAAGGAATAGATGTAGTATAAATAAGGGGAGAGACTTAGAGAAAGAGGGGGCTGGCAATTGAAAGAGAAAGCACTGTAGCAATCTCAAGAACTTTTGTAACCATTCTCATCCAATATTTACTAGAACAAAGCCCCTTTGATTGTGCCGAGGACAAACTTTCTTTGATAAACTCAGTTCATCTCTGTTTGATTGTCATGAACACCATATTAACTGTTATCCATGTACTAAGGCCTAGCTCTTTGACCCACTCTCTACAAATTTATTGTACTGAACTCACTAGGCCAAGATCCCATACATTTTAGGGCCTGGTCTGAAAATCGTGTCCCTACAGGATATATTTTACCATGCTATATTTAGATATACACAATTCTGTTCTCTTTCTTTCCCACATATTTATTTACAATTTATATTTGTTCTAAAAAAAGATAATAGAGGGTAGTTCTTGAACTTTCGTGAGTGGAAGTGCATCCATCACAAAGGTTAACACTATAGTCTAATCCTTGGGGGTTGTTTGGCCAAGAGAACCAGTCGCATTGTTTTACTTTGGGTGGCACGAATCAACCTTTAAAGACAACACTTTCGCAGCATGATTCCATAGCACTGTGAGATTGTTCCTATATTTACATATATATATATATATATATATATTGTTCTTGCTTATTTGCATTCTAGATAAAATACTTGATATATTATTTGTTGTATCAAAATTTATTTATTCACTAAAATATTTCCAACATAACACACAAATGAGATGGGCATTTATATAGTACATAAACAGAATAGGCACAAATGCTAGTCTTTCTTCCACAAGTAGAGACACAAGTTTTCATCATACATGTCAGTGAGTTACATATTTTGAAACTAATGAGTACTCAAGTTTATAAAACTCGAGTTATACATGACATTTTATATTTTTTAATTCTCGGTCAGCGGGTGCCATTGTGGCAGATTTTTACGGAACTCAATTTCATAAACTCAAGTTATGGGTCAAACTCGAGTTTCGAAAAAGTGATAGATTGCTAAATATTTTATAAACAGTGGTAGGTTGTTAAATATTTCACCAAATAATGGTATTTGCCATTTTTGCCTTGGAATCAATGAAATCGTATTGTCTTTGAAGGTACAATGATACTGTATCAAGTAGATTTTGCCAAATAATGGTATTTGGCCAGTGTGGCCTCGGAATCAATGAAATAGTATTGTCTTTGAAGGTACAATGACACTGTATCAAGTGGGAAGTGGGTAATGGATTTTCAATTGCAACAACAGTTGGGACATGTTCTTCTGCGAGATATTATAACCCATCATATGTCACTATGTCAAGAGCCTCAAATTGTGTTTTTTTATTTTATTTTATTATTATTATTAATCCTAGGATGTTGTTGTGTGTGTTCTATGAAATCATCTGTTGGATTTTTGATAATTTTGATGCAATTAAACTATTTCTATAAAAAAAAAAAAAAGGGAAAAAACCATAAAAATCCACTTTTATATCTTAAAATGTGTCCAACCGATATGTCCCATATTAAAATCCACAATTTTATTGGGGAGGTTTCAAAAGAATTGAAAGACAAATACAAAATTTTTTACAAGTGGCTTCTGGAGTGCTGTGGCAAAAGGTTTGCCGAGTGGGGGTGGTGAGCGGTGGCCGGGCTCCTTTCTTTCTCTATCTCTACTACAATAGTGTGAACTTTAGAACTTAAGAGTAATTTGGTGGTTAATTGATATTTTAAAAAGTTCAGGACAAAGCTCATTTACTTGGAATTTGAGGTTTAATAGAATATTTCATAATAAACAAGACATGAAATTTGCTATTGCACATTGGTAATTCCAATGAATCTATTGATTGAATCCAGGTTCAAACCCCGGCAGCGGAAAAATCATTTTTGCTGTTTTTTTATTGGTTCAATGCATGAGAATAGGCATCTTCTCATTGGGCTCACATTTATTAGAAAACCCAATATGAGTAAAAATATTTTGGTACCATATTGATGTATGCTTTCTTTAGTTGCCTGCCTTTCCTATTTCATTAAGATTCTTTTATGAAGAAAAAGTTACCCATATTCTCTAGAAGATTCTGAAAAACAAATGCTACTAGATTAAAACACTATCAGGATTCCGGAGTGGTGCAGAACTACCATTTAAACTTCAGACCAGAATGCCTAAAAGTAATGTTACCAACAATCTTACAGGAATAACTCAACAAATAATGTTTTACAATTTTTCCATTTCAAAAGGAAAATAATTATCGGTTGAGGAGGGAGAAGAAGATTGTATTTTAGAAATATTTGTACCTTGAATAATAGTCATTGTTGAAACAAAACAGTGTTGTTGACAAATTAATTTCAGAACTACCATTTAAACTTCAGACCAGAATGCCTAAAAGTAATGTTACCAACAATCTTACAGGAATAACTCAACAAATAATGTTTTACAATTTTTCCATTTCAAAAGGAAAATAATTATCGGTTGAGGAGGGAGAAGAAGATTGTATTTTAGAAATATTTGTACCTTGAATAATAGTCATTGTTGAAACAAAACAGTGTTGTTGACAAATTAATTTCAGACTAACTTTGTAACCTCACAAATATGAATATTTTATTTACATAACATCTCCTGCCAATTCATTACAAGAGCAAATAAAAAACACAAGTTACAGCAACACAATAAAAACAGGGCTTATGGTGGTTCATGTTACAGCTTAACAGATGATGTTGGTGGGTGATGTGAGTCTACAACTGCAGCAGTGGCTAATAAAGGTGGGACTGCCGACAATGGTGAAAATCATAACTTGGTTTTATGGAATGAATAAGAATGATAATGTTTCAGTCGAGAGTGTGATTGTAATCGAGTCCAATGGTTGTAGTGGTAGCTAAAGGAATGCAAATATAGTATAATTTGCGTCTCTGACTCAATTCAATCTGAGCCAGATCATTTTTTGAAAAGTATTTCTGCACCAAATTTTACAAAAGATAAGGTGAAATGAAACCATTTTCTCCTATTTTTCTTCCTTTGTATTATCAATTTTCACTAATTGTAAGTGGCTATGTTTTGTAGTTGCACATCCCACTTGGAAAATGAATTCATTTATGATAATGACTCAACAGTAAATAAAATAACTGTTGGTGATAGTGTGTTTGATATTAATATTATTGGTCCACATTCTTAAAGTATAAATGCCTCTTAAATTTATGGATTTCATACATGTTATTAGGTACTTGATTCAATTCTTGTAGACCCCAAGTTGCACTAGAAGCGGGCCAACAATAAATATCAAGTATACTAGTACCTACCCCTAACAGCAAACCTGCCCAACTACCTTGAATGGAATGCAATCCTAACACATGGAGAACAGAAAAATTAACTGAATCTAGGTGGTCACAAAGACTTGGATCAGAGACATTAAGAACAAACAGGCTGTTAACTTAGTTCCCTTTAATTCAAGTGGGTCATTTTTCAGTTTTAAGAAAATAAAAGCACAAAGAGGTAGTTGGCCTGGATTTTCATAATTTGCAAAATCCATTAACTACCACAATTTAAAGAATCATACATTCTGTTTCCCCAAAACCCAGGCAGTTGGCAAGTTCTTAACATACTATATTCTCTCCCATTAATTACCATGGTAAAATCTATCACCATAATACATGATTCCACAATATAATTAGCCAAATAGCCCCATCCTGAAAGGTTAGGAACCAAATTCCAAGCCCTATAACCATAATCACGGGTACTTATAAAAAAAAAGCCATAATCACTGGTAAAATATATCCAATCAAAATTTATGTGTACCAGCCCACAACAAAATGTCCCCAGAATAACCCATACAATAATTGTAAACTAACATATAGCTACTCAATAAGTAATACATGGTACTTTTTAGTACAATTCGTGAATGTATGTTTCTTGATTGGTACCAAATACTATTTTAAATTCTATGGCAGCATAGCTAAGTCAGTTTCTCCTTTGAATATTGTAGCATTTTCATACTATTATCAAATAAGGAATTCATTATTGATCTTAATTCTGGCAAGCATTAGAAAGACCATACCTCTAGATCTTCTAGATTTAACTACTTTCCTGCATGAGGCCATACATGTTAGAAGGCTCCTTTTTTCTCTCTCCAGATTGCATGTACTTCATCAGTCCGGAACTGCTGGGTGAAAGTTGATTCCTCCAATGGAGTTACCGTACCATGAGCATAAGCAAGGAGACCAGTGTATGCAATCATTGCTCCGTTATCAATGCAATACCTGTCATTAGTAGCAAACAATCTTCCACCACGCTCTGAGCACATTGTTCTCATCATCTCCTGCAAATGCTCATTGCAACCAACACCACCAACAGAGAGAAAACTTTATGGCCTAGTATATGGAGCTTTAGAAAAGTCCCTCCCACAGAGGGTGAGTTTGCTTTTGAGAGGAAGAGAATTAAGGCAAAGAACTAACAAACATGATGATACAACACCCAATGATTGAGATATGAAGAATAGCTTAGTTCAAATAAAAAATAATTTATGACTCCAGTCTATCTGCAAGGAGTAACACAAGTCTGCAGGGGTGTACTCATTATTTTTTAGCTTCTCCGTAGCAGTGGCTTCAATATAGCTCAATATTCCACTAAAAGATACATCCATCCCTTTGACAACATAAGGAAGGTCTATAAATTGTTCTCCTTTCTTTGCAAGCTGGAGAAGGAAAAAATAAAATAATATCAGGCATGTCAAGGCAGAAACATTTGCGTCATATCCATTTGGTAAAGCAGTTTGAAATTGCACATTTTATAAGTATAACTTTTTTTAAACGGTTTCTATCCTCCATAAAATAGAGTGAGGAAAAGCAAATCACAAGTGCAATTTCCAATAAAAAAAAGTTCATCTCCAGAAAAGGACCCACCTTGCATCACCTTGTAAATAAATAATTAATATTCTAGTATTTATTTATAAGGTGATGCAAGGTGGGTTCTAGTATAATTTATCAACAAAAAAAAAAAAAAAAAAAAAAAAAAAAAAAGGCACCACTATCCAATGAACTCTTCCTGCACTAACCCTATTCAGACTAAGAATCACTTCTACACACTAAAAAACCTACTAAAAATCACACTTCACTCCCACCTCATCTTCAGTCAAAAGATATCCCTCTCATTTGGTCTTGATTGCATTCACATCAGGAAGCTGTTAGCAATGAAGTATCATTGCGTGTAAAAGAGACCAGAATTTCATTGCAAGAGTCTCCTAATTATTAACAGGTAAACTTCTCAATACATCGCAAACACAGGACAAATTCTCATCTGCGCCATTAATCTTTTGATAAGTCATGTGCCATTAATCTATACCTGATGCTGATATAGCAACACCAATCAGTTAAAACCGGAGTAATCAAACCCTGTTGATAATGCATAGCGACACATCGTGCTGGAAATCCACTGGACACCCTGGAGAACAAATAGGTTATGGCTATTATGGAATGAAGGCACTAATAATAAATCTTCAAAGAAGAAGAGAAACTCCATAAATGTAATATTAATATATTGTCGATCGAGATAAAGGATATCATGAATCATCAAAGTATTGACTACTCTCATTTAACATTAGATTGCACAAAGTGAGAACGCTTTTCTCAATAAAAATCACATTGTTATTCTAGATAAACCAATTTGACCTTTTAAATTTTGGACACAATAAAGAAGGCACTTAAGTGTCCATACATATATCCTCCATAAATTAAAGTATTTTAAACAGTATAGTTTGCTGAGTTTAGTATGCATTATGATTAGCCTATGCAGATGCCAAAATGATAAGCACATTGCATTTTACGTTGTATGATCATCTAAAGCAAATAAGGATATAACTATATGTCTACACATTCAACAAGCATACTTTTTTTTTATTACCAAGTTAAATATGAACACGGTGGATCTTAAATCCATGGCCTAACCATTCACCTTGCTTTTATAAGGGAAGAAGGTGCCATTAACTGCATCAGACCAAAACAATGATCCTAAACTGCTTCAATTGTTTCAATGCAAAATGTAACACATTCCCTCTTTTAGTTCCTCTTTTAGTTCCCTCTTTTTTGTTTTCTGTCACTGTTTATCTGGTTTTGAATCAATGAAATAGTATTGTCTTTGAAGGTACATTGATACTGTATCAAGTGGGTAATGGATTTTCAGTAGCAACAACAGCAGGGACATGTTCTTCTACTGCCAGATATTATAACCCAGCATATGTCACTGTGTCAAATTATGTTTTTTTATTATCAATCCAAGGATGTTGTTGTGTGTGCTCTGTGAAATCATCTGTTGGGTTTTTGATATTTTTAATGAAATTCAACTATTTCTACCCAAAAAAAATGGAAAATCATAAAGAAAGCTACTTTTATATCTTAAAATGTGCCCTGCCCATATGCCCACGTTACAATCCACAATTTTATTGAGGAGGAGGTTTCAAAAGAATAACAGATTTTACCGGTGGTTTCCGGCGTGCGGCTACGGAAGGCGTGGTTCCTCTCTCTCTCTCTCTACTGAACTGTCCTATGATTGTTAAGTACAAACGGTGTTAGAATAACAGCTTTAGTAAAGTACTAAACTGTTAACTGATTGTCCTTTGAACTGTCCCAATACTGTTGTGACTTTTATCATGGCTTCATCGTCTTCCTCTGCCTCTTCTACTGTCAACACCACTGCTTCTCCTTCTCCTTCTCCCACCACACTTACCACTATTCATCATCTGATCACTATCAAATTGACTCGTGACAACTGCCTACTGTGGAAAGCACAGATTGTTCCTTATCTCAAGGGGTAGCATCTCTATGGAACCACACTTGCTCCACCTCGGGTCATCACCGGTACAACTGACGGTGACATTCAAGCTCTTCAAAACCCCGAATTTCAGCATTGGCATTTGCAAGATCAAATGAAACTTCGTGCTATATATTATCTCCTCTCTCTCTGAGAAGATTCTGACTCATGCTGTTGTGTGTGATTTGTGAATTCATCTGTTGGGTTTTTGATAATTTTAAAAAGGTCAGGCTTTGGCTCCTTTACTTGGACTTTAAGGTTTAATATAATTTTTAATGATTAATATGACAAGAAATCCGCTGTAGCATTTGGGCTAATGAAAAAAATACCGGTTGATTGAAAACCAGGGTTCAAATCCCGGCAGCGGAAGGTTTTTTTGCTGATTTTTTATTGGGTCCATGCATGAGAATTGAGATCTTCTCGTTGGGACCGCACTTCTTTAAAAACCCAATATGAATGGCCCATTTGATTTTTTATTTTTATTTTAAAAAATATATGTTCATTGCTTCAAAAAAAAAAAAAGTTCATAAGTAAAATAATCTATGCCCATCAGAGTTATCAAACACATCCAATGTGCTCACTCTTTAGTGTTTGTTTGTTTGTTTTTTTTTTTAATTATTATTTTATATACTTGCTTTCAATTAAGAGAATATGTTAGCAGGGTCAACTCAACCTAATTTAGGGCTAAGGCGAAAGATTTATGTAAGACATTTTATATATAAATATTAATTAAATAAAATTATTTAATATTAATCAAATTGAGGCTAATTTGATGTGTTAAATACATAATTTAATGAATAATGGTATAATACTAACTAAAACTAAGGCTAATTTCATATAGAGAATTGAATATCATACTTGAAAAATAAAATTAACAAGAAGAAAAATATATATTATTTTTTAAAAAGAAAATTAATTGATGTGTGGCTTTATAGTAGATTAGTTTACAAATATTAAAGTTTCAAACCATTAGGGGAGATTAATCATCATTGATGATCTAACACATTTGCAATTTTTTTTAAAGCCTTGTTAGAAATAAAAAAGGAAGAATGCTAAAAGTATTACAAAATGTTCACAATATAATGTGACAATAACAGTGATTGGTGAGCTTCAATAATGTAATTAATGACTATTTAAAATACTTTTTTTTTGTGATTGGCAACATGTTAATTTGTAAATCTATAGTAAAATTTGTGATATCCCTTATGTCACTAATAATAAAATGTGCACAACCATTTGAAAAATTCATATTTTTTTATAAAATTTTTTGGCCTTTTACAATGGGATGGGGGACTTTTTTTTGTAAGGGGTAAATATTTTTTTTGTGGTGGGGGCCTTGGGCCTAGGACTAAGTTGCCTAGGCCTTGGGTGGGCCCATCATGTTAGTGCTAATAAGAAAACAAACTTTCTACCTTAGAACTAATTAAAGAGAGGTTTTTAATTTGTAAAAAATGTGCTTAAGTGCTGTGTGTGAGTTTTAGAAAAAAAAATTAGGGTTTTAAAGAAGATGGGGGCCAAAAAATAACTCTCTCTAGTTAGCTTATTGATTAGAGACATAAGATGAGTATTTATAAATTAAAATTAGGATTTTGGGGCATTTTAATGGTCTTTGGACATTCCTAAGGATCTAGGTGCCAGCCCACATTAAAGAATGATGTTTTGGGCCCTTAAAATGAAGTTTTAAAACCTAGAAAATTGGCCTGGGTACGCATGGTCAGGGCATGCGTACGTATACCCTAATTTCTGACAACTCTGATGGCCCAATTTCAAATAGTCATAACTCACTCAATATAAATCCAAATTAGGTAAAATTTGTGTTCAAATTGAAGCCTAGGATGTCTAATTTCCAATGAAACAAACATCACTAAAAATTTATTTGTGGATCAAAAGTTATGGTCAAAAAAATGAGCAAATGTCATTTTTCAGAATTGTTTTCAACGCGATTTGAGCACTTTTAAGTTCTAATTACTTTCAAACTATTGTGAACTCTTTAATTACCCTTGGTTGACATATTTCAAGCTCATCATTGGGGTCAGAGACTAAAATTTATTAATGGGGTACAAAATGAGGAGTCTACAATAAAGAAGAAGAGATCTCTTCCATGTCTCCTACTACTTCTGATTTTGCGACCCCCATTATTCATAGCCAATTGACTGTCATAAACACAACATTTAATCTCAATTTAGTTGCCTTACATGATGAATATAAATTTGCAAAAAATAAAGAGAAAAGAAAATGGTTCCATGCTGCTTTTGATGGAAACGAAAGGTCCTATATAAAAAGAAAATGGACAGAAATGATGCATAATTTACAAAGACACATTTTATTTTTTGACTTTGTTGAAAACAACTATATTTCAAAAAACAGTATGAATATGGTATAAAAACCAAAAAAATCCAGTTTTCTTAAAGAAGACAAACTATTGTTAGAACTAGCTACCCACCTCAAGGACATTACATAGCATAAGATATTCTAGAGAGTATCTATAAAAAAATTACACACAAAAAGAAATAAAATTAGCAAATTCTGTTTAGGGTTCCCCTGTTAAATTAAGACCTATAACTATGGCCATCCAAAGTGTAATCCAAGAAAAGAAAGCTTTAATGATCCAAAACTATGTGATGATGCCGAAAATCGTCAGTGAGCTATACGATCCTTACGTGCTCAAGACAATACATGCACAACACAAGAGAAGACCTTAGGAGAGTACCGGTGTGGTATCGGCCAAATACCCTCTGAAGGTTAAGTTAGAGAATGTTCACAACTCTAGAGTACCAGAGCTAGGAGAAATTATGCGTACCTTAGTTTGTGAGGGCTTTGAGGTTTTTATAGTAGCGTAGGGTTGACATTCGTTCCTTAGTGGAGAGGATCTTTCCTTGTAGGGAAGATCCTTATTAATGCGCGTGTTTTGTGGGATCCTTTCCTTATAGGAATCCTCTTGATTAGGATTAATCGTGGAGCGCAAGATGTTTCTATACATACTTATACGTGGAGACCAAGCAAAGTCATGTTGTGTCCGTCAGGGGCTTTTCCCCCTGTCAGCTTCTTCCTGTCACCTTCCCAGGGCGCTCTTAGTCGTCAGGTCCCAAGTGACATCTTTTTGGAAGTGGAGCTATCGGGTTAGGATCAATCTCGTCAGTTTTGGCCTCATAAGGGCGTCACCTTTACTAAACGGAGTATGGCTGATGATTCTCCCCAAACCGATAGCTTTATCTAAAGCAGATGATTACTAATGCTTCTTGAAATTACCCATATCAGCTGCCCCTTACTCCATAGCTCCGTCAGCTCTAGCTGACGGGTTATAGAGTTTAATTCATAGGTTTTTTTTATTATTTATATGTTTTTGTTTATTCAAAAAAAGGAAGGGGCATTTATGGATGATTACTCGAGTAGCCATTATTAAATGCTAGAACATGTGGCACAAGCTAGTTGGCCCTATTTTTTAGCGAGGGCGTTGCTTCGTCTTCCGTGCACTTTTCATCCAATATATACCTCACTTCCTCCTCTCATTCTCCTTATTTCAATCCTGACTGATTTTAAGAGAGATAGTTCGTCACCTCACTTTCGTCAACTCGCTGATCTAGTTGCACTTGCTGTCGTCATCTTACTGAGGTCGTCACTTCTTAAAGGACCGTCTACTTCATAAGTTTCATTTCCTTTTATTTCATTCAATCTTTTGTTCTCATTTTTCTAGTTGGTTGTTAATTATGTAGAGAGACCTGTTAGTTCTAGGTTCTTAGAATACCTCCGTCACTTGTAGGTGAATAGATGTCAGGACGTAGTGAAGTGACGAGTAAGCAGTCGTCAGTTCGTGAGGGAGCGGGCTACGACAAAGTGTTCCCGTCAAACCAGGGGCCCAAGGAGGGCTTGTCTTGGTTGTCAGAGAGAGAGAGTCGTCTGCCCGATCCTTTATTGATGAAGAGGAAGACTTTGATGAAGATGACGTAGAGGAAAGAGAGGGAAAGGAGGATGACAAGGGTGAAGGAGAAAATTAGGGGGAGTTTGAGATAGAAAGTGACAAAGACGAGGGCGAGAGCGACGAGGTACCTTCTGTGGAGGGGAGCTCAAGAAGCCTAGGGGACGGTCACTCTCGTCCCTTCATTCTCCTCAAAATTTGGACTATTAACGACTTTAAGCCGATGATGACGACCAATGTCTTCAACAACTTAAGGGATCATTACCAAATCCCTGATCATATCCCAATTCATCAGCTTCGGAAGCTTGAGAAGTGCTATTCCGGGAAGACCGCGAATGTCGGCATGTATGATGCCATGTCTACAGGGTTGAGATTGTCACTGATGGGCCTACACCGCCAGTTGGCCAATTTTTTAAGATTGTCCATCAGCCAAATTGCTCCTAATGCCTGGAGAATATTTATTGGAGCTAAGATTTTGTGGGGTTGTCTTAGTGGCGGGAACCGTCGGCTAAATATTGACGAGTTCCTTTTTTGTTATAGACCCCAACACATTATTCATCCCAAGGGATATACCATTTTACGGTAAGGAAGAATGAGCTTAAGTTGGTATTACACATGCTTGATTCCAATAGGAATTGGAAGGGCAAATATTTTTTTGTTCAATAGACGGATTAGGTGTGCCATCTAGAAGAGTGAGTGACGATGCCTTACAGATTTGATAATACTTGGGGTATCGTTAAGGATTCATGTTTAGTACCGTCTACATCTCCCTCTATTTTTATTTATTTGTTTCAATTTCTTAACGTCGTCTACTTTTCTCATTTCCAGCTAGTGCCCGTCCACATATTACAAATGAGCAAGAACCTTTCATCCATCGAGTCATAGAGATCCCTTTGGATGAGCAAAGGTGCCGGGACTTAATTACCCTCGACACTTTGCACGCTTACTGCAAAGGTCCAAAGCCGTCACCTGCAATGCGTAGGTTGAATAGTTATTCTCACAGTTGTAAGTCCTTCCCCCGTTACTTATTTCTTTCCGTCATTTCCTTATAGTCTATGTCTAATTCTCATCACTTGTCCTTCACAAAAATGGAGGCAGCCATAGTGAGGGTTTCAGTGATGGCGTTAGCTACAGTACATAAGAAGGAGGAGAAGGGGAAAGAAGGGGTGTCTTCGTTAGCCCCCAAGGTCGTCGGGAAGGGGGCACCTAAAAGAAAGGCTGATGGGAAGGGCAACCATCCTTCTAAGAAGCCATTAGTGGCTTCTGGGGAGAAGTAGCCCGAGAAGCCATCACTTCCCAAGCTAGGCCATGGAAGTGGTAAAGGCTTGATGACATCGTCGGGCCTCGGCACCTAGGGAATTCATCGCCTTCTTACTGTCGAGGATTACGCCATCGAGATGGTTGGATCAATCATCAAGGAGACGGATGTTGATCCTTATGCTGAGCAGGAGATGGAAGACTTGGGGACGTCAGGTCTTTTTGATCTCTCCAGGGTATGTTTTCTTCCTAAAATTGCTTCTTTATTGTTCATTCGTCAGTTGACGGTGGCATTCCTCTCTCAGGCACTGCTATACATGAAGGCGCTCAAGGATAAGTGTGTTGCTGAAAAGGGGGTGATCAGCCACTTGTGTAAGTGCAACGAGACCCTAACTAATGATTAGGATCAGTACAAGGACGCCCTCCGCACTTTCAACATGGAGGGGAAGAAGTTAAACGAAAAGTTGAAAAAGGAAGCCAGTTAGAGGGAAAAAGAGCAAGCAGTAAGGGTGACGGTGAAAAAGGAATTGACGGCCCTTCATGGGCAAGTGGAGACAGCTAGGGCTGACGTTGTGAATGAATTTAAGGCCTTACAACCTTTGATTGATTCTTGCACCGTCTTTTATGGTGACGGGTTTGAGGATTGCCTTAAACAAGTCAGGTTCGTCTACCCACACTTGGATTTATCCAATGTCACCATGGACGACCCCTGCCATCAACTCCTGTTGGAAACACTATCCTTGAGGAGACCAACAACTCCATAGAGTCAGAGGTTGGTCCAAAAGATGGCTCTATTGTTCTTGCTCAACCTGCTGTGGATCCTCCCGTCAGCACTTTGGTCCCGTCCACTGAGCCCCTGATCGTAGAAAGCCCCCTTCGGGATGCCCAAGACCCTCCTTTGGAGAATGTCGAGAATCTTCAAGACGCCCCGGCCTCTTAGCTTAACTCTTTTATTTTGAATGATAATTTTTATTGTATACTTAGTCTAATTTCCAAACATTGTTAAATGCCCCTTTGTTTTTGGGCCTTTTTTGTAAAGACCTTTCTTTATGTATGGTATACTATTTACATCCGTCGCTTTTTAGCATGTGTTGATCTTTATGTATTGATATATATTTGCCCATTTTTTGTGCCTATATGCAAAAGGACTTAGGTTAAATCCACCTGCTTTGTTGGACTTGCCCATTTTTAGCCATGATAAAGAGCTCGTCCTTTTTTTAGGACAAAATAAGAGACTCGTCCACTTGTGGACTTTAAATAAATTTGCGGACTTAATAAATTTACCAACAAACTCGTCCACTGGTAATGAACTCGTCCACTTTATCAGAGATTGTGCCCTGGGCCTGTTTTTAGGAATGTTGGGCCAAATCCACATGAATGGGTGGAGTCGTGTTATTGCCTCTCAAAATGGAGGATCGACTAGTTATATTTTCCGCCTTAGATTAAGGGTTTTACAATGGAGTCGCCACTTATTTAATTATTGGAAAAATAAGAAAACAAAAATTAAAAAATTCCTCATTTTATTAATTTGAAATTTACACTGATCACAGTAAAATTACTTTGTACATGACTTTGTTCTCTAGTTACAATCTAAAAATCAAAAATTACATGGATAAGCATTTGACCTATTAACCCTTGATTTAAGTTCGGAGGCTATGTTACAAGGTGGGAAGGTGTTAGGCACCCATCTTGCCCGGTGAAACCGATCTTCTAGACTATGGTGACCAACATTCATATCACATCATCCAATATGTTATCAATCAATTTGCATGTTGAATTTAAATGTGATAAACCCTAATTCAATTTATTAAGCATTGCATTTGAATTGAAAAATAAATTCTAGTGCATGTATGTGGATGGTGATAGCCTAAATTCAAGAATTTAAAAGAATTATTAAATAAACATATTTTTCATGTTTTTCATGTGAATTTGAGATCAAAACTAGTGTCATGCATGAACATGTGATGAATAACCAAGAACATGTGAAGAACATATAAGAAAAATTAAGAATATTCAAACATATTCAAAGGAATTCAAATGATTATTATCATACTTTAATCTTAAACTCTCATCATGGAAACATAAAAAACAATTAGGAAAATGGAGTATATCTTCATGCAAGATCCATATGGTGGAGGAGAAGATTCTTGAGGGAGGTCTTAAGGGTGGAGGAAAAGAAGAGCTAGGAGAGGGAGAGTGAGTTTCACTCAATACCTTGAGTCTCAAGAAGACCAATATATGACAAGACTACTTAACTTCACTAGAACTCAAGAGGGGAGAAGAGAGGAGGGTTTTTTGTGTGCTTTGGAATGAATGAGTGGGAGGGTTTATATAGTAGTGGTGGAGAAAATATAAATGGAAGACCATTTAATAAGAGTTGACAAAGAATCATGAACCTAGACCTCATTTTAGCCTTGGAAAAAATCTAGTGCATTAAATGGAAAGATTGATGGGAGTAAGGAGCAAGCCAAAATTCGGTTTTCCCGTAGCTGCTGTAACAGCCTACGGAGCCAACTTCAAAAAATCATATTTGACTCGATTCTGATCGAAATTGTCTCGTTCTTGTGCTCAAATTGAAGCCCTAGATATCTAGTTTCTGGGAAAATTAACTTCTTTCACAGATTCAAAATATTTAGAGAGATATCGATGAAATGATGAGCAGAGGTCATTTATTAGAAAATGGTTTCAGCATAATTAACATTAATAGATCCTAAATTAACTCATAATTAACATTAAATGGCTCCAATCACTCCCATTTTAGACTTAATTGGTTCCAAATTTACTCTAATTAAAAGATAATTGCACAAATTACTCATTGATAATTAATGTTTAACTATCTAATTAATTAGATGTATACAACCTCACCATAAAATGTAGTCCTAACCAATCAAATTATGACACGTCATTGATCTCAAATTGATTACACTTATAACCACATATAGTCGGACTGAATTTGTGATAGCGCATCTCAGCCATTAAAACTTGATTTGATGATAGCTTTCAATCTGATGGTCCGATTAGGGTTTATGACCAGTCGAATTGATTGTTAGAACATCAATGTCATTTTAGTGAAATGAGATTAAGGATCTAATGGCCAAAATCAAGATGCATATTTCCAAGGCAAAATTACCCTATTACCTTCCATGTGAGGTTAAATACAGATTGCAAAATGGGGTGTCAACACACTTGTGGCCTTGATAACTTTAAGGCATCCTCATGGGATAAAGTTGTCCACTTAGGTACTTAACAAATGAATTCGTTCACTTGTGGACTTATAATTCTAAGGCACCCTCTTTGGATGAACTCGTCCACTTTGTGAACTTGAACAATGAACTCATCTACTTGTGGACTTATTATTGAACCCGTCCACTGGTGGATTTATAATTCTAAGGCACCCTCTTTGGATGAACTCGTTCACTTTGTGGACTTGAATAATGAACTCACCAACTTGTGGACTTGAATAATGAACTCACCAACTTGTGGACTTGACAATGTACTTATCCACTCGTGGATTTAAATAATTTCGAGGTATCCTCATGAGATGAATTCGTCCACTTTGTGGACTTTATAATGAACTCATCCACTTGTGGACTTGACAGTGAACCCGTCCACTCATGGACTTAAATAATTCAAGGCATCCTTACGGGAAGAATTCGTCCACTTTGTGGACTTTATAACGAACTCGTCCACTTGTGGACTTACCATTGAACTCATCCGCTTGCGGACTTGACAATGAACTCGTCCATTTGTGGACTTAAAAAATTTCGAAGCAGCCTTACGGGATGAATTTGTCTATTTTGTGGACTTTATAATGAACTCGTCTACTTGTGGACTAACTATTGAACTCATCCGCTTGCAGACTTGATAATGAACCCGTCCACTTGTGGACTCAAATAATTTCAAGGCATCCTCATGGGATGAATTCATCCACTTTGTGGACTTTATAATGAACTCATCCACTTGTGGACTAGATCATTGTAGGGACAAATAAATACACAGGCTATATTTGAATAACTCCTCTTATTGTGATAAAAGAATGCATAAGTAAGAAAATTGTTCTTAAAAAAGGATAAAAACCTGCCCTTTGGGCTTAGAAAGTACTATAGATAAAAATTAACTAAGAGAAATAAACTGGAAATGAGGAGTGTCGCTTTTCATGCTATCATCTATTGGTTGTATTTCCTAAGATGCTCAGTGTTCCATGGATGGTGCAACTTCTGTCCGTCTAGCATCTCCAAGTGGTAGGTGCTCTTCCTTTGCCAAGAAGTGATTCTGTAGGGTTTCTCCTAGTTAGGACCAAGCTTTCCTGGGGAGGGATCTCTAGTGGCGCTCATTACCTTCCTCAAGACGAGATCTCCAATGTTGAAGTCTCTGTGCCTGACCTTGGAGTTGAAGTGCTTGGCCATGAGGTCTTGGTATCGGGCTAGTCTTTGTTCAGCAGCCATCCTGACTTCGTCCACTAGGTCAAGCTGTAAACGCATGGCCTTGCCGTTCCTTCTTTCATCATAGTTGTCCACCTTATAGCTTATGAGTCCGACCTCAGTTGGGATTACAGCCTCGCTTCCGTATGCTAGCCGAAACGGTGTCTTTCCTATAGGTATTCTAGCAGTTTTTTAGTATTCCTATAACATGCTTAGCAGTCCTTCCGGCCATATACCCTTTGCCCCCTCAAGCTGAGTCTTGATGATTTTAAGTAATGATCGGTTTGTGACCTCAACTTATCCATTGGCCTAAGGGTGGGCAGGGGAGGAGTAGTGGTTCTTGATTCCCAACTTTAAGCAAAAATCCCTGAAGGAGTCGTTGTCGAATTGTTTCCCGTTATTTAAGACCAAGACTCTAGGGATTCCATACCTACAGACGATGTTTCTCCATACGAAGCTTTTCATGTTCTTCTCCATGATGGAGGCCAAGGCTTCGGCTTCTACCCATTTGGTGAAATAATCTATGCCGACTATAATGAATTTCAGCTGCCGTATTGCTATTGGGAATGGGTCCATGATGTCCAGTTCCCATTGAGCGAATGACCATGGGGTTGTCATTGGGGTTAGTTATTCCAACGGCTATTTGATAACATTGCTGAATCTCTGACATTTGTCGTAGGCTTTGACATAAATTTGGGCATCTTTCTGCATAGTAGGCCAGTATTATCCAGCTTAAATCAGTTTGTGTACTAGAGACTGCAACCCTGAGTGGTTTCTGCAGATCCCTTCGTGGACTTCTCTCATGACATAATCTGCTTCTTCGGGACTCAGGCACCTCAAGAATGGGCTGGAGAAGCCTCTCTTGTACAAGATGTCCTTTATCAGGACGAATCGTGATAGTTGGACCTTCAATTTTTGTGAGGCTTCCTTATCGCTTGGTAGCACGTTGCTTTTTAGGTAAGAGACTAACGGCGTGGTCCAGTTGTTTCCAAAATCTATCTCCTGCACATCGATAGGATCTATTAATGGTGAAAACTGAACAAAGGAAAGTACCTTATCGGGGATGACCATGTGTTTTGCTGATGCAGTCTTGGCAAGGTGGTCGGCTTGCTAGTTTTCGCCTCTACGGATTTGAACAACCTTGGCCTTTAGGTCGTCTACCCTTCTTCTTGCTTGTTCTAGGTACCTTTTCATCTTTTCGCCCTTACACTCGTATTCACTGTTTACCTAGTTTGTGACGACCTAGGAGTTGCGATGAATAACTACACTCATGGCTCTTGCCGCTTCAGCGAGATTTAGTCCTGTTACCAGAGCTTCGTACTCCACTTCATTATTGGTCGTAGGGAAGTCAAGACGGGCCATGCATTCAATCTCGTCCCCTTCTAGAGAACGAAGTACAATGCCTACTCCGCTAGCCTGTCTGTTGGACGATCCATCCATATGTATAATCCATTGAGGACCCTTTTCTACCCCATGGTCTTCCGCATTGGTGAACTTCGCAATGAATAGGGGAAGGGGGAATAAGGTGACGGACACAGTGAATGGCAAATCAGTTCGATGGACCAAGTCATCAAGGTTGCTAGACACCTGTCCTCTAAGGGCGTTCATCATGAAGTCCATTCGTTCCTTCATCATCTACATCTCTGTGACTATGTGAGGTGAAGCCGTATCTGTGACGGATGGACAGCTTGTGTCCTATCGTTGTGGTTTGCTTAGGGCGTTGCTACCTTTCGGTCCTTCTTGGTCCCTTGCACTAGTACCTTATTGGTCATTCTCCTAAGTGGTAAGCCCCGTGTTCTTTTGGAGCAGCTACTTTTCTAGATCATTGTTTTGCTTGGTAAGGCATTCCATGGTAGAGGCGAGGGTTTGAACCTGCTTCTCGAGGCTAGTGGTACGTGGTTCATCTCCTTGAGCATTGTTGGTGGTTGTCATCGAGCGAGTAAGTACCATGCAACTCTTTGTCCGAGAAGCGGTAGTATGGCTTACAAACGGGTTCCCACAGACGGTGCCAACTGATAATGCCAAAAATCATCAGTGAGCTATACGATACTTACGTGCTCAAGACAATACCTGCACAACACAAGAGAAGACCTTGGGAGATTACTGGTGTGGTACTAGCCAAAGACCCTCCGAAGGTTAAGTTAGAGAATGTTCACAACTCTAGAGTACTAGAGTTGGGGGAAATTATGCGTACCTCGGTGAAGACTTTGGGGTTTTTATAGTAGCGTAGGGTTGACATTCGTTCCTTGGCGGAGATGCTCTTTCCTTGTAGGGAAGTCCTCACTAATGTGCGTGTCTTACGGGATCCTTTCCTTATAGGAATCCTCTTGATTAGAGTTAACCATGGAGCGCAAGATGTTTCCATACACACTTATACGTGGAGACCAAGCAAAGTCATGTTGGGTTCGTCAGGGGCTTTTCCCCCCGTCAGCTTCTTCCCTTCACCTTCCTAGGGCGATCTTAGTCGTTAGGTCCCAAATAACATCTATCTGGAAGTGGAGCCGTCAGGTCAGGATCAATCTGGTCAGCTTTGGCCTCACAAGGGCGCCACCTTTACTAAACGGAGTATGGCTGATGATTCTCCCCAGACCATCGACTTTATCTAATGCAGATGATTACTAATGCTTCTTGAAATTACCCATATCACTATGTATTTCTTGTGATTAGAAACGCCTTATTTGAGATGTTTCCTATGAAAGTAATGGTATTTATTCAAAATAGAATAGTACTTCATGTTCATAGCGATGAACACAAAGTATCTAGCAAAAGAAAAAGAAAAAAAGAAAAAAAGAAAAAAAAAACATAGAGGAAGATTGAAGAGGGTCTGATGTCATTTGAGCTGTGCTGTCAGTGTTGAGTTTGGGGCATATGTTATAGAGAATCAATCATATATTCATATTGTTCTCATTCCTAACTCAAAGAATATGGCTAAGTTCAGACCAATTTCCTTATGTAATGTTTTATATTAAGGTAGTTGCAAAGGTATTGGCTAATAGATTGATGAGGGTGCTATACCTTGGATTATTTTGGACTCACAGACTGCTTTTGTTCCATGATGGCTTATAACTGATAATGTTCGCGTTTGAGATGCTTAATTTGATGAGTATGAGGAAAAAAAAGACGAAATGGGCAAATGGGTTTAAAGCTTGATATGAGCAAGGTGTATGACAAAGTTTAATGGCCTTAAACTTTCAGCTATGTTGAATTTATTTATTTATTTATTTATTTTTCCTGTCACTGCTTATCTGGTTTGGAATCAATGAAATAGTATTCTCTTTGAAGGTACAATGATACTGTATCAAGTGGGTCATGGATTTTCAGTAGCACCAACAGCTGAGACATGTTCTTCTACTGCCAGATATTATAACCCAGCATATGTCACTGTGTCAAGAGCCTCAACTTATGTTTTTTTATTATCAATCCTAGGATGTTATGTTGTGTGTGTTCTGTGAAACCAACTGTTGGGTTTTTGATAATTTTAATTTAATTCTACTATTTCTATTCAGCAAAAGAAGAAGGAAAAAACCATAAAAGCCCACTTTTATATCTTAAAACGTGTCCTGCCCATATGCCCCATATTACAATCCACAATTTTAGGATGGAGGTTTCAAAAGAATTCAAAGACAAAGATGAACAAAATTTTACTGGTGGTTTCCAATATGCGGTGATGGAAGCGTGCCATGTGTTGGCGGAGTGCGGAGGTCGGGCTCCTCTCTCTCTCTATCTCTACCGAGCTGTCCTTAGAATAATTTGGCTAGGGGGTTAATTGATATTTTAAAATTTTCAGAGGCTTTACCTAGAATTTACGGTTTAATAGAATTCTTAATGATAAAAGAGACATGAAATCCACCGTAGCACATTGGCAATTCAAAATGAATATTGAATCCGGGTTCAAATCCCGGCAGCGGAAAAATCATTTTTGCAGTCTTTTTATTGGGTCTGTGTATGAGAAAGATCTTCTCATTGGGCCCATATTTATTAGAACACCCAATATGAGTGGCCCAAAAAACGAGAAACTGTTCATAATAAAGTAACCTATGCTAATCAAATTTATCAAACACGCCCAATATGCTCACTTTAAGTATTTGTTTGTTTGTTTTTAATTATTACTTTCAATTTAGAGAACATGTTAGCGCCCACACACACACACTATATATATATATATATATATAAAAGAAAAAACCTAGTCGATATCTCGCACGATGTGCAATGCATTTTCCAAAATTGTGCAAGAAATTATTCTATAACTTATTTGGTTCATCAATAATATTATTGTTAGTCATAAGTAAGTTACAAAGATTGCTAGTAAAACTAAATTCAAACTAAACCCTAGCACCTACCCATTTTTTCAATTTCAGAGTTGGGTATCCTTTGTCATGTAGTGTTTTATCATGAATTGTAAGAAGAGAAATGAGACAAATACATTTTACAATATTTAAAAATCCTAGACCTCAATATAAAAGAAAAAAAGTACTATCGTCCACGCTAATGTTTAATATAAAAAAAGTACCCCCACAAATCTTTCAAATCTTCATCATATATGCATAGAAAATATTATAAATTACATTGCAAACCGCCAAGTACATGCCTTAGAGCTATACATTATTATAATAATAACTTAATAGAAAGCATATAAACAAAATATATACTACTTCATCAATAATTATAAAATTAACACCAAAGACAAAGAACTACACAAAAAAATTATATGTGATAGGAGGCTATCTAATCAATGATTTATTTTCCGCTTAGTGGGATAGATTACCAATAAGTTATTAAAAAAACCAATCAACATTTAGAGAAGGAGACAACTGAAAGAAGAAGAAGATGAACCATGGGGTTGGGTAGGTGTAGTTGACAGATTGAAACTAAAGGACATCCTTCTTGGTTTGGATAATTTCATGTGTATTGCGATGGAAAAGCATGAATGGCTATGATCATCTGTATACAAAGAATGAGAAGTGCGAGAGGATAAAACCCAAATAATCTTGTGAAAAAAGACAGGAAAATTCTTGAAACAATGAAGCAAAGAAAACAAAGAGACGCTATCTTTTAATTGGTGTCTAGTCCATAGTTGTCAAAGTCGCGATTTGGATCGTAGGATCGCATGATTTTACAATCCCGTCTCACCAAAACGTTTAGAATCGCACAAGGATTGTAAAAATTGTAGGATTGTATGGGATTCTACCGATCCTACCAAAACATAAAAATCAGATTTTTTTTTTTTTTTTTTTTAAGTTCATTTTTATAAGTTGTAATTTGTAATCTCAAAACTAAGACATTGTACTTCATAAATGTATCAACTAAGTGGTGGAACTCATATGGAGATGACTTTCTTGAATTAAAAACTTTTGCTATAAGGATATTGAGCTTAACATATAGCTCTTCAGGTTGTGAAAGTAATTGGAGTACATTTAGAATAGTAAGACCAAATGACTTTGATATATTATCCCCCAGTTGAGAATTCTCTATTAAAATTGGTACAACTTTAAGTACACTAAAAAAGGAGAAAATTGTTTAAACCAAAAAAGAAAAAGAAAAAGAATGAGTTGGTATTTGTTATGTAAAACTTGAAGATAAAAGAGAAAATCCCTAAACCATCAAGTGCAAAAGAAGAAATTGGTTTGACGAACTTGTCCTCAGATGATGAGTGGTTAGCAAAGGGTGTCGACCAAAAGATGATAATACAAATTTTGATGAAGATAATGAAGTAACAATTCTAAAGTCTTCCTTTATAGATTTTTTTTAAAAATAATAATAAAAGTTACATATGTATAGTGTGAATGTGTGATCACTATTGTATCATTTGGTTATCAATGTTAGGTGATGATGAGTGTTCAAGAGATGCTATTGAAGGAATAAGTACGCTAGTATTTTGGTACTTGGTTGGTTTCTAATTAAAAATTCACTGAACTTTTTAAATATATTGTATCAAAACTTAAATATATTTGTTTCGTTAGTATAGAGGCAGTGATGTAGGACATGCAAATTACATCATAGGATCAAAATCTTTATTTTTTTATGGAAGAATTCATAATTTACATGATTATACAATATATAAAGTCACTATCAATCTTTTTTTTTTCTTTTTTTTCTTTTTTCGCTTTAAATATGAAAATAGATAGGATTTTATGATCCACAATCCAATCCTACGACCTATGATCCTACCTACCTCCTGCGATCCTACGTAGGATCTCGATTTTGACTACCTTGGTCTAATCTTGAAACAATGAATAAAAGGAAACAAAGAGTTATTATCTTTTAATTAGTGTCTATTTCTATATATAAAAAGCATGAATGCGTAAAAGCTACAATAATAGCTACAGTGTTTTTTGTTCATCAGTGGCCTCCTTCTTCTTCTTTTTTTTCCACTTTTTTTTTTGGTAATATCGCTGGGTCAACTCTTCTTTTTTTTTCCTCGTATGAGACCTTGTTTATATATATAAAATAATAATATATTAACATAACAAATTGTCACAATATTTTCACAATTATTGAGGTTTTAATTCCTTATAGGTCAAAATAAAATATCATATTGAAACTAACCACAACTAAAAATAAAGATATTGTGAAAAAAAGTGCTACATTCACAACATTTCTTATAGAAGGTAAATTGTTATTGGTTCTAATTTAAACTTACTAATGAAATTTCTTTTTTGTCTACCAATAACAACTTGTAACAACCTATTATTTATAATTTGTTATAATATATTCACAACTACTGAAGTGTCAATTCCTTACAAGTCAAAATAAAATGTAACAAAATTATTAACGTATTATGAAAATGTTGTACCATTCTATTATGTTTCTAGAAAAAAATTTTGGTTTGGTTAACTTTGTTGAGTCAAAATCTACTACTTCACATACAGTTTTCTTGGGTTGACTTTTTTTTTTTTTTAATTGTATTTTTATCTTTACGTACCATTTAAGTGAAAACACATAGTTTTACACACCAAAAAAAAAAAAAAAATTCAAAACTTAGGATAAAAACACTTTTCATCCTTTCTGTTTGAGGTTGTTCACAATTCCTCCTTAAACTTTAAAATCAAGCAATTTTTCCATTAATATTTTGAAAAAAAAAGCAAATATGTCATATTATTATTCTCTCAGTTAAACCCTAATGAAAGCTTATGATTTTAAAAATATTCCATTGTGTAATGTTTAAAATACTCCCACTAAATTTTAACACCCCAAAAATTTTCTTCATATATTTTGAGTTTTAGATGGTAATAATGCTTAGAAAGTTGGAATTATGATATAAGGTGTTTTATTTATTACCTAGAGAACATTGATTTTCTAGGTTTAAATCTTTGAAATTTTTAATTTATCTAATGGAAAATTTGATGGCACATGCCTTTTGTTATCTTTATTTTTTGTTTCTTTTATTTCCTAAAATGGGTGTTCATTAAAAACTAAGTAAGCTAAACATTGCACTTAGCCTCATGTAGAATGATAAAGAAGAAAGTATGGAATAAAATTTTCATTTTGTATGGTTGAAGGTATTTGATGAAGAGCTTCAATTATAGCATATTACATCATTCATTTACAAAAATTTAAATATTGTGACAATATCTTAGCAAAAATCAGTTGCTTATTGTTAGAAAATGATGATATTTATTATCATTTTTAGAAGTTTTTAGTGAGTGGATATTGCCTTTAGCAAATAAGTACTAAGAAACTATTATAATAAAATAGATATTCATATGTTAAATAGCTACCATAACTTTGTTTGTGATTAATTATCAAAATTCTTATACAAATAAGATTAACTTTGTATGACATACATTTTTTTTATGTATATAGTTTCATACTTTCTCGAATAGAAATTTTATTTTAACTTTCTTATTCAAGAGGTAGCACGTGCCCTGCATGTGCCACCCTAACTAGTGGTATAAAAGAGTCAATATCTTTTAATCGGTGTCTATTCAATAAACATATTCTCAAAAAAAAAAGTGTGTCTATTCAATAAACAAAGAGTTTTTTTTTTTTTTTTTTTTGTGAAAAGAAGAGTATTATTTTTTAATGTGAGAGAATCTTCAAAAAAAAAAAAAAAACCCATACTCTCCCACATGAGATCTATGTTCATATATATATATATATATATATATATATATTATTGATTGATTATTAATTACTAATTCATGATTTGAAGAGAAGCAATCAACTTAGAATAATATTATGGGGAAATTACACTTTACCCACTTGTGATTTTTCCGAAAAACACTTTGCCTACCTATGTTTTAAAAATTGGCACTTTATCCATCTGAAGTTAGCTCCGTTTGTCTTCCATTACCCATCTCTGTTAAAAACAAGGGTAAATTTGTATTTCATTACCCTTTTATATCTCTCTCCTTTCACAACATAAAAAACTAAAAATTAAGGGAAAAGAAGATCTAAAAGTTAGGTTTTGTAAAAATTAAAACCTAACTTTCATGTATCAAGTGAAGGGCAGCTGTCATTGAAGTTGCTAATTTGTCCGGATTTGTTCTAAGAAATCGATGGGTAAATATATAATTATTAACCCAACTCCCTAGCTTTTTTTCTTTATTTTTTTAATTTTTTTTTTTTTTAATTTCGAGAGGAACTCCTTAGTAAGATTCAATCAAAATGCATGTTCTTATGAACTTACAAAAGTCAATTTAAATAGGTGGCGGCAAACATAATATTATAATTTATAAAGATTAACGTTAATTACTCTTTTGTCTGATTTATCTTCATTTTTCTAACCAGCACGCATCCATGGATCTTGTAATCCATCTTCAGCAACTGTAAAGGCTCTCATTGGGATACCCAGTGTGCTCCAAATTAATTGACAACCTTAGGGTCCAATATCCTCTTCTTCCATCACAAGTAAAACACTTTAGCAATCGCTTCAACAAATTTATGGCATCGTTATACCTGCAGAAAAAGAAAAATGTTCCTTCAAACCTCTAATAGAACAGCTAAATGCTAATTTGTTTATAGATATTTTGTTAAATCAATTAATTATTGAAGGGACGGTGCTACTGGGGCAATGCTCCCAAAGATCTAATGGATAGAAGGAAAAAAAAAACCTATAACACAAATCATCATTAAAATTTATTGCTAAAACCTAATTAATTTGAGAAAATATATATTATAATTAATGTATAGCCACAAACCTTATATTATTTCCTTGAATACTTTCTTTCTCTTTCCTAATTAATTTAAAGTTAGGGAAACGAAAGACATAAAAGTTGATACATGAAAAAAAGTGGTAAAAGTTAGGTTTTAATTTTTACAAAACCTAGTTTTTAGATCTTCTTTTCCCTTAATTTTTTAGTTTTTTATGTTTTATGAGGAGAGAGACATAAAAGGGTAACGAAAATAAAAATTTACCCTTATTTTCAATAGAGGCGGGTAACAGGAGACAAACAGAGCTAATCTTAGGTGGGTGAAGTGCCAATTTTTAAACCACATGTAGGCAAAGTGTTTTTCGAGCAAACCACATGTGGGTAAAGTGTAATTTCTCCTAATTTTTTTAAATTTTTTTTTATACAAGATAGAAATTCTACTATGGCCTAATCTAAATGTATATGTGTGTGAAGCTCCCTCCTGGAGACTTGAACCTCAGCCCTTACTCCCAACACCCCACAAGCACTTATACTTGTGGAGTGACCATCGCACCAAAGGTGTGCACTGGTCCCCTAATATTTTTTAGATCAATCATTGATATCACTTTTTTACTAATCATTTTTATTATTTCTATCCATTTTAAAAATTGGCAGTTTATAACATAATTTTAAGTTCTGTTGTATATATAACATGATTTTTCATTTTAAAATGCCAAATTTTATTTAAAATTCAGTTGTTTTTTTCATACTTTTTTTAATCATTTTTATTATTTCTATCCATTTTAAAAATTGGCAGTTTATAACATAATTTTAAGTTCTGTTGTATATATAACATGATTTTTCATTTTAAAATGCCAAATTTTATTTAAAATTCAGTTGTTTTTTTCATACTTTTTTTTAAAAATATATACTTTCTAAGCTAATACCCTTAATATATCCGCTAAGAAGCAACTATAACAAATTCCCCATTTTAGGTGATTTTTTTCTTTTGGTTATTTATATTTACTCTTTACCCTATTTTAGCTAACTAATTATTTATTTCGTCTAAATATAGTTGGTATCTCATACGTCAATGTGGCTTTCATCTGCCGGCAAGTCTCATGCGCCTGGCACGCCTAGAGCATGTGAGATTTTTTCCGTCTAAATAATACAGTAAATAAAAGGAAAGTACTTTTTCCGACTCTCAGGTGTTTTCCTATAAAAGTGGTACCATGTTATTAACATCGTACATCGGACCCTTGATTCCTTAAAACCCCTTTGGTTTTAGTTTTACTAGTTTGTAGAAATAAAAGATGGCAAGCATGGCGGCTCAGCTTCAGATTTGTTACTCTAATAATCCCAGACAGTATCGCAACAACAACAACAACTTTAGCGATAATCAATTCAATGCTGCCCCACCTGCTTCAATTTCGTTTCCACATTCTTCATCATCAGCATCTCTCAATTTCAATAATCAAAAGCGTTCTCTAAATCTAATACCCAACAAGTTATTGCCTTTGCCGGCGGAGGCAGCGACGGCAGAGCTGAATCGGACGTGGCGGCGGTAATGGAGGAGGAGGAGGAGATGGGAACGGTTCTGGTGATGATTCTTCATCGTCTAAGTCTTCTGGGGGATTTGGGATATTGGGTTTGTTTTTGAATGGATGGAGATCGAGAGTTGCAGCAGATCCACAATTTGCTTTCAAGGTTCTAATGGAAGAGTTGGTGGGTGTCACTGCTTGTGTTCTCGGAGACATGGCCTCTCGACCCAACTTTGGTCTCAACGAGCTCGATTTCGTGTTCTCAACTCTAGTCGTTGGATCCATACTAAACTTCACTCTTAAGTATCTATTGGCACCAACTTTGTCTTCTTCATCGCCCTCTTTGCCTGCCATTTTTGCTAGCTGACCCAGCCATATGTTTGAGCCTGGTGCTTTTTCACTTCTCAATCGATGTGGGACTTTTGTGTACAAAGGAGCTGTCTTTGCAGCTGTTGGGTTTGCTGCTGGGCTTGTAGGGACTGTACTTTCAAATGGGTTGATCAGTATGAGGAAGAAAATGGATCCCAATTTTGAGACCCCCAATAAGGCACCTCCAACTCTGTTGAATTCACTCACTTGGGCTCTTCACATGGGGATTAGTAGTAATTTCAGGTACCAGACTTTGAATGGGATCGAGTTCTTGTTGGCTAAAGGGTTGCCTCCATTGGCGTTTAAGTCCTTAGTGGTGGTTCTGACATGCTTGAACAATGTTCTTGGTGGAATGTCCTTTGTGATATTGGCTAGGTTGACAGGATCTCAGAGCATTGAGGAAGCTAAACCAGTTGCGGTGGAGGTGGGTTTGGTTGCAGTGAAGGAGAAGTTGATTGATGGGGGTGAGGATTTGCAGAGCAATCAGTCGACTTACAAGTGAAAGTGTTAGTTTAGTTTGGATTTTCCATCTTCCATGTTTTTAGCTCTTTTTGTTAGTGATGTTTTTGCCAAATACAAAGAAACATAAAGAATCCGATTTAAGCATCAAATTACGTGATAGGAGGCTATGTAATCTATAATTTCTTTCCCGCTTAGTGGGATAGCTTACCAATAAGTTACTAAAAAAAACCAATCAATATTTAGAGAAGGAGACAACTGAAAGGAGAAGAAGATGAACCATGGGGTTGGGAAGGTGTACTTGACAGAGGTGCAGTTTGGCCTCAACGTCTGCGTCTGGAGGCTGCGTTTTCCTCCTCTTTTTTTTTTTTTTTCGGGAAAGTGAACAGTAAAATCACATGATTTGAGGAAAAAATATGTTTATGTACTGTTTGGCACTGTTCACACACTAAAAAATATTAAAAATGGGTCTCACGGTACTATTTACACATTTAAAAATTATTTTGCTACAGTATTTTCAGTTTTCAGTTTTCAGTTTTCAATTTCAGCAACAATAAGTTTAATCCAAACGGACCCAGAGTGAAACTTGAGGACATCCTTCTTGGTTTGGATAATTTCATGTGTACTAAGATGGGACGGCATCAATGGCTATGGTAATGTATATATAAAGAATGAGAAGTGCAAGAGGATAAAAACCAAGTAATCTTGAAAGAAAAGAGAGGAAAAGTCTGGAAATAATAAACCAAATAAAACAAAGAGACGTTATGTTTTAATTGATGTTTAGTCATGAAACAATGAATAAAAGGAAACAAAGAGTTATTTTCTTTTAATTGGTGTCTATTTAGTACAAAAAGAGTCAACATCTTTTAATCGGTGTCTATTCAATAAACAAAGAGTCGTTATCTTTTAATGTGAGAAAATCCTCAAAAAGATAGAACTTCATACTCTCCCATATAAGATCTATGTTTTTATATATATTATTAATTGATTATTGATTGATTGATTGATAATTTGAAGAGAAGCAATCAACTTAGATAATACTAATTTTTTTTTGAGAGAAAGGTAAGGAAGAATAATACTAATTTAGGTCAATAATTGACATCACTTTTTTACTCATCTTTTTTTTTTTTTTTTTTTTTTTTTATAAAAAAATATTTTCTAAGGGTTAATACCCTTAAGGAGCAACTATAGCAAATTCCCCATTTTTAGGTGATTTTTTTTTTTTGGGTTATTTATCTCTGTATATTAACAAGATTAGAAAGTTAGTTACTTCGACATCTATTGACTAAAATACCCCTAATACATCATAATCATTACACTTAAAAAATAAAATAAAATAAGGGGCATATAAGGAAATTCAATAGCTAAATTCAATTTTTTTTTTTTTTAATCCCACGTACAGCCCCACTACCAAGCATTTATACAGCCTTCTAGTAAATTCTTAGGGTTTTAATTTTAAATTGACAAAAATTAAAAACAATAAACCTACAGAATAAAAACTCCCACTAAACAGTAGATAAATACAAAGTTACTATCAAAAAAAAAAATCCTACACGTTACTTTCAAAAAAGAACTCCCCACACGTTAGTTTTGATTTTGTTCAAAATTCAAAATTTTTCTTTTGGCAAAATTTATAGGAACAAAACACCTCACAGTTACTTTTGTTAAGCCTGTGTTCTTTTTTATTTTATTTTATTTTATTTTTATTTTTTATGGAAGCCTGTGTTCTATTTACTCATCCTTATCTCATCACATACAGTTTTAAAATCTCAATAAAATTACTGATTATTCTTATCCAAATCAACTTTGAAACCCACTATCAAACTCAAACTTATCTATTAAAGCAACAGTTACAACAATATATATAAAAAGAATTACACCAACGTGACTCCCTACTCATTTTCTTCAGTACTATTGATTAAAAAAAAAAAGAAAAAAGCACGCAGCAAAAAAACAAAAGGTGCTACTATGCATAAAAAGATGATTTTCCTATGGTTGACTCCTAAATCCTAATGAGTATTGGTAAGAGTTTTTTATTTTTTTATTTTATAAATTATAACCTTTTTATTTTCACTTCTTTAGCTGTTTTATTAGTTTCATGTCACCAAATTTGATGATTTTAGTTTTATTGTTAGTGGATGATTTTGTTGAAATTAAAGATGGCTCTCTTAGCTTGCACCATCAACAAGAATGAAAAAGAAAGTGGAAAGATACTCAGCAATATCTAAAAATGAGGATTGAGAAATGTAGTAGCAAGTAGCAACATGTAAATGAGAAACAAGTTTTGGATTGTGGCGCATTGATAATTTGATAGTGCGAACTTTGTTTGTAAATGTAACTTTAGCAAATTTTACTACTTTTGAGTTTGAGTTTTGGATCCTCAGTTATTAGTTATAGAAAGTTTGGCTCCAGGACATGCCTCCTATAGTAGGAGAATGTGAATACATGAGTATTGAAATTTTAAAATATTACGACAAAATTTATGATATTTTACTTTGAAAAAAAAAATACATATTTTTTTTTTTAAAATTTTCCTCACAATCTTTTACAATGTTATGCAATGGTTCCTTTCAAGGGTTTGAAGATCCGAAAAATAATGAGATGAATGGATTGATTGGCTACCTTGAAAGTATGGTGCAATTTGAACCCAACAAGCATATGTGATGCTTATGAATTTTATTTTTTTGTGATATTCATGATAATGTGCAAATTAGGAACAAGGTAAAAGTTTGGATTAATCACAACTTAATTTTATTTTTAATTTGTTAAAGTTATTATAATATGTTCAATAATATTATTCATGTAGGGACTCAATTTGAATTGAGTGTTGGGTTTTCAACCCAATAAGCCCAAACAATAAATTTATAGAGAGTGGGTTGACAGGCTTAGGTGTTGGCCGTCGATCACCATGCACAAACTTTTTCTTATAAAAAGTGCTAAGTGTTTCCTTACAAATGGGGGAATGCTCCTCGGCCTGTGGCCGAGGAGGCCTCAATGTTCTCTCTTTTTTCTCCACCCCCCCTTTTTGGCTTTACTAGCTTTTCTTTTATAGTTTTCATCTTCCTATCTCCTGCTTCCATCTGTTGATCGTCTATTCGCTTTTCTTCTGGTTGTCCGTCCCATCAGAGGCCTTATCGGCACTCAAGTGGCTCACTCTAACCAACGTTATCCTGCCAAGGGGTTACCTCCCCATTAATGCGGCCAGGGGGGTTAGTTAAGTGCATTAAATGCGATAGTGACAGCTTACTTTGGGGTTAGCCTCTCCCCAAAATCACCTTTGTCAGGCCGAGGACAAGGTATCCTCAGCGTGGGTTTAGGAAAATAGGCTCTCCTCCCCTTTCCCTCAAAAATAGCTTGCGCTCCTCGGCATGGGCCTTGGGCCTGCTATATGATGGGCCGAGGCTATCAGGCCCATGGGCCCCACAATAGCCCCTCAAAACTCTGCTGCACGTTCCCTCGAACGGGGAGGAGGGTTTTGATACATGCGGATCCACTGGGCGAATGGCATTACTTCAGTTTATACTGATGCTGGCGGCTTCTTGACTGCCCGATGCGCGTTTTTAGCGTTTCAAGACTTAATGGGCGCCCACATTAGATTTTGGCGGCACCACGTTTCCCACTTTCAACGGCATGATCTTTTGCTTTTATGAGCAAGCGGTTACATTTGGGGAACCTAAGGGGGGGTATAAATACCTGTTTGAACCCAAGGGTTTCATCATTTTCGCGCTGACAATTATTGACGCGTATAATTTGAATCTGGCTCGACTTGCACACTATCTGAAGGGTTCCGTCATATTTCTGTAAGTCTTCTTTTCCTAGTGATCCCAAATTTTCTCGATTTCACTCTTCTTTTTCTCGTTTAGAACTTTTAGTTGTCTTTGGGGAATGAGTAAGTTTAAGAAGTTGGTCGAGTCCGATGAGATGATGAACAAATTCAAGGTTGACTATGGAATACCCAATAATGTGAATTTGAAATATTGTGAAGAGGGAGAATGGTACCTTAGGAGGAGGGAAGGTGAAGTTGTGATCCCGATAGTTGCTTTCGTAGAAGGAGGGATGAGAATCCCTATGAGGCCGGTAACCCTTAATTACCTTAGGCATTTTCGCCTGGCCCCTACTCAGTGCGCCGTGAATGTATTTAGGATATTAGGGTGTGTAGATACCCTGAATGAGAAAATGGGGCTGAGACTGACTCATCACGATGTGAACTGGTGTTATAACCTTCATCACCTGAGGGGTAAGACATATTATATGAAGACAAGGGACGATAGGGTTCGTCTTATCCAGTGTCTTCCTGATTCCAATAAGGGGTTGAACCAAGATTTCCTCATAGTGTCGGGAGAGTGGCACGACGGCTTTCATTGCCCAACGGCAAAGGGGGAGCCAGGTAGGGCATCCGAAATACAAGATAATCTAGGTCTCAGCATTTTCAAGTTATATACCTGTATACTAAATTTGGTTGATTAACCATAGGAATTTCGCTTTTCTTTTCGCAGACCCACACGCTTTTGCACGTCATTTCCACCTGGTTAACAAAGCGGATTTGGAGACCGTTCTTAGGTCGAACCTTTTCTTGAACGAACCTGATAACCAAGTCAGAGCTGCTCATAAAATCCTCGGGTGCGACCCAGCTCAGACGTCATTCCCAGTTCCTCAACACGTAATTAGAGCTCGTGATCCTCGGCTTACGCAGATTACCGTGGTGGAGAGCGGTTTTTCTTTTACTGGGGGGTCTTACATACCTGAGGGTATTCCGCTATCAGGTCCTTCTTCATCCCGGCAAGTAACGGTGGCCGAGAAAGGACCATCTAAGAAAGCAAGGGAGGTGGTTGAATTGAGTTCCTCCGAGGACGAGTATAGTGTATTTGACTTAGCTGATCAGCCTGAGGATCCTCCCGGTGACCTAGGAGATCCTCACTTGTCCGAAGCCGATCTTCAGTCCTTAAAAGTTGGTACCCAGGCTGAGATGGGTTTAAAGAGACAGCCCCAAACCAATCTTCTTGACCTGCTTGAAGGCGGTTCTAAGAGGGACGTACCAGGGGAGTCGCAATCCCAGCCCCCAGCAACTCAGCCCCAGATTCCAACCATGCAAACCAGGTCGTCCTCCATTCCTACAGTAACTGCCCCTTCTACTGAATCTCTTGATCCGAAAAGGAAAAGACTTTCTAAGGGTAAGGATCCAATGGATGGGAGCAAATCTCACTCTTCGCCCGAAGAGGGTAGGACTCGCAGACCTCCAAAACAATTGAAGCTCGGTGATCAAAGGAGGAGCGAGAAGGCCATCCAGCAGCCCCAGGCTCAAGCATGGCTGCCTGCTGCCATGCTCCATGATCAGCCCCTAATGGATAATGCGTCGATACGAGAGTCTCACGGAGACAAGGGGGCTCTCGTGGCCGAGGCCCTAGAGAAATCTCTTCTTCTTCCTACTGATATGGCCGAGTTAGAGAAAATGAGTGGGGTAGAGGTTGTCCTCGACCTTAAGAAATATCTAGGCATGGTAGGTTCCTTGGCGCCTATTCATATTACTAAAAATTTTGTCGCTTAGTATTTTTCTTCCTCTTTACAGAGCTGCTTGTTTTTATTGGCAGGCTATCCAGGCCCTTTTCAGGTTGGGCGAAGAGGTTGATGATCATAGCAATGCCTTAGCCCAAGAGCGCGGCAAGTTCCTGGAAGCGGCCAATACTCTTAAGAGATCAGAGGCCGACCTAAAAAAGGCGAACGAGGATCTGGCAGAAATGGCGAAGGCCAGGGATACTGCTGTCTCTGACCTAGCCGAGGTCAGGAAACAAGCTGAGGATCAAACCACCCGCCTGCAAGATGTTGAGGGTCAATTACAAAAGGCCAAAGAGGACATTACCTACATGAAGGCAAATTTGACCAAGGCGGTCCATGAAAAAGGTGTTGTCGAATATGCTAGGGACGAGGCTGTGAAAGCCAAAGACGAGGCTGTATTTGCGAGAATAGACGCTGAGCGTTCTATGGAAAAAGCAGAGGAGGATGCTTTCGCAAAAGGGGTGGCTGAGACTGAAGCCACCCTTCGGGCTCAGGTTCCTGCTGTGTGCAGGCATTATTGCTCTCAAACCTGGCATGAAGCCCTCAACCAAGCAGGGATTGATGCTTCGTCTGATCTTAGAAGGGAAGACAGGGTATATTACCCTACTGCCATTCGCGAGATTACACCTGCTGCTCCTGAGGAGGGGTCTTCCTTACCATTGGTTGAAAGTCAGGATAGGACCACTGCGGATGTGCCGCTAACTGGTCAGCCATCCGAGGAGGTTGAGCCCCAAAGAGTGTTGGGGGAAGTTGCAACCGAGGGTCAGGGAATGCCACAAGATCTGGCAAGCTCTCCGGCGGACCTTTTGAAATCGAGCCCTTAGACCTTGGCCCAGACCTTTTGATTTACTTATTGATTTAATTTGCTCATTGAATTGAGGAGACTAGTATACGGCGTAGGACGAATTTGTTTATTTCCTCTTTTACCCCATTTTGTCTCTTGCCTCAGTGGCGTTGTAAGGGAATTGTATACTTTCTTTGTGAATTTGAATACGTAATACTTCTCTTCCAACTAATGATATTTTCTTTTCTTTTGTTCACTTTACTATTGTATTCTGCTCAATATTCATAATTTATTCTAGAGTTTGCCTCATGAAACCATCTGTTATCCTTCGAATATAAATCTAAATACCGCGGTATAACTTGATTCTAAGTAACGCTCCAGTTTTTATCTGGACGGTTATTTTCTCTACGGGTTTGAGTCCGAGGACCATGCAACACTCTGGTTCTGTCTACCACTTATATTTTTCCTGTAAGTATCTAGTTTCACCATAGGTTTGGGTCCGAGGACCATGCAATACCTTGGTTCTGTCTAGTACCCAGATATAATGGTGTGTGTAGTTTTACCATAGGCTTGAGTCCGAGGACCATGCAATACCTTGGTTCTGTCTACCACTTCTATTTTTCGTAAGTATTAGATATAATCGGTGTGTGTAGTTTTACCATAGGCTTGAGTCCGAGGACCATGCAATACCTTGGTTCTGTCTACCACTTCTATTTTTCTTGTAAGTATCTAGTTTCCCCATAGGTTTGGGTCCGAGGACCATGCAATACCTTGGTTCTGTCTACCACTTTCAATTTTGTAAGAATGAAATATAATGGTGTGCGTAGTTTTACCATAGGTTTGGGTCCGAGGACCATGCAAGACCTTGGCTCTGTCTACCACTTCAATTTTTGTGAGTATTAGATATAATGGTGTGCGTAGTTTTACCATAGGTTTGGGTCCGAGGACCATGCAAGACTTTGGCTCTGTTTACCACTTCAATTTTTGTGAGTATTAGATATAATGGTGTGCGTAGTTTTACCATACGTTTGGGTTCGAGGACCATGCAAGACCTTGGCTCTGTCTACCACTTCAATTTTTGTGGGAATGAGATATAATGGTGTGCGTAGTTTTACCATAGGTTTGGGTCCGAGGACCATGCAAGACCTTGGCTCTGTCTACCACTTCAATTTTTGTGTGTATTAGATATAATGGTGTGCGTAGTTTTACCATAGGTTTCGGTCCGAGGACCATGCAAGACCTTGGCTCTGTCTACCACTTCAATTTTTGTGAGAATGAGATATAATGGTGTGCGTAGTTTTACCATAGGTTTGGGTCCGAGGACCATGCAAGACCTTGGCTCTGTGTACCACTTCAATTTTTTGTAAGTATTAGATATAATGGTGTGCGTAGTTTTACCATAGGTTTGGGTCCGAGGACCATGTAAGACCTTGGCTTTGTCTACCACTTCAATTTTTGTAAGTATTGGTTTGTCCTCAGACTGCTTTATTGGGGATGATTCCTCTTTGCGTCAGATTACGACCTTTACACGTGGCATTGACCTCGCCTCCAACTCGTGGCCCCATCTTTTTCGTTTATGAAGCGCCCTTTGTCTGTTCGTATTCCGCGCTTGACGCTTCGGTGCGCGAAACGCGCCTTCATTAATGTCTTCTTAAATTGACACGAGTCCAACCGTCCGTGGTCTCCTTGGAAATTGGCAACTTCATTACTGACCCAGCTGATAATACTCTTTTCGAACTCTGCATGAATTAATTCTCACCAAACCCCCATCCCCTATATAAAGTAAGGAGATGGTTCCTCCACAACCCATGAACCTTTCAACACAAACAGAACAAAACACTTTCTTCCAACTTCCCATGCCCTTTTAATAACCCCGCCGGAATTGTTCCCGGGACTGACAAAAACTGGTATGGCCGCAGCCCCCACTGGGTTTTCAGTGCGGCAGAGTCTAGTCGTAACCCTGATGGTGCCCTTCGAGGTATCCCTGAGGGATGTTGTTAGAGAACCTAATATCTTTTCCCGGAGCACACCCCCGACGAGGAAGACGTGCGAATTCACCTCATGGGCGGTGCTCGAGTGTTGCCGTCTCCAACGGCCAACACTTGAGAGGAACGGAGAGAATCGAGGGAACATCATGGGGGAGGGTATCCCGGAGCCCCTGTATCTGCTCCTCTCTTTGTTCCAGCTCCGCCTAGCCGAGGAGGGAGTGGTTAGGGGCCTGAGAGCATGATTGTCCTTCACCTCCTCCACCGCGTGTCAAGCTCTCCCATTCTCTTGGTGCCAAATAAAAGCACGAGTTGACATTTCCCTCCGGCTAGCCTCTCCCTAGGGCGGCTCCACCTGGGCCTCTGATTGTAGGAGTAGCTAGGAATAGCAGGTGGTTATTAGCTCGTAAATTTACTTGTAAAACAGGCCTACCTGAGCCTCTGATTGTAATATGTAATTTTTCTACGTATGAATTAATAATATCAAGATCTTTCGTTTTTCTCTTTTTTTTTTTTTTTTTTTGCTGCCAAATCTTCTATATTATCTATTTTTTTTTTTGTAAAATGAATACTTAGAACTTAGAACTCTTATCTTATTCAATCTACTGTAAAACAAATACTTAGAACTTAGAACATTATCTTTTTCAATCTACTGTAAAACAAATACTTAGAACTTAGAACACCTACCTGGTGCACCGGCCAACACCCTAATCCTTCCCACAGACGGCGCCAATTGTAAGGACTCAATTTGGATTAACCCTGAGTGATGGAGCCCAAAAAGCCCAAACAATAAATTTATAGAGAGTGGGGTGAAAGGTTTAGGTGCTGGCCGTTGATCACCAAGCATGAATTTTCTTGCAACGAAGAAAAATGCTAAGAGTTTTTCTTTCAAAGGGGAGAGATGCTCCTCGGCCTGTGGCCGAGGAGGCCTTATCGTTCTCCCTCCTTTTTTTTTTCCCCCTCTTTACTTTACTAACTTTTCTTTTATAGTTTTCATCTTCCTATCCCCTCTTTCCATCTGTTGATCATCTATTTGCCTTCTTATCTGGCCATCTGCCCCATCAGAGGCCTTATCGGTACTCAAGTGGTTCACTCTGATCAACGTTATCCTGCCAAGGGGTTACCTCCCCATTAATGCGACCAGGGGGAGTTAGTTGAATGCATTAAATGTGAGAATGACAGCTTACTTTGGGGTTAGTCTCTCCCTAAAATCCCCCTCGGCAGGCCGAGGATAAGGTGGTCCTCGGTGTGGATTGGGAAAAGAGGCTTCCCCCAATTTAGCCTAACAACACCAACAAAAAATGGCCTATGCTCCTCGACCTGGGCCTTGGGCCTGTTTCGTGATGGGCCGAGGCTGTGAGGCTCATAGGCCCCACAATAGTTATAAAAAAATATTAAAATTTAACCAATTTAAACGATTTAAAATCATTTTATACTTTAAACATATAAAAGTCAATATAAGAAAAATATAACAACAATAGAAAAAAAAGAAAAACATTATTTTCATAAATGACAGATGCAATATGGATTTCCAACTCTTAATAATCCAATTTTCCTTTATTTTAAAAGGTAAAACATAAAAATAATAACACAGTGTCTTTTTTTATTTATTATAGAATCAGTAAAAACATAGTGTCAATATGTCTAATTCTTGAAAAGCAAAATAACAAATTTTTATTGTTGATAAATGAAATTCCTTTTATTTAATAGATTTAGTTATCTATTTCTTGTTCTTCTCATATATCTTGAATATACTTGAATTAATGAACTAGTATGCTATAATAAGATTAAAAAAAAAAAAAAATACAATAGTTATTTATAGAGACATGTCTATTTTTAGGATAATAAATGTTGGACATGAGCTATGTGTGGTATAAGGATGAAAAAGAAAAAAAAATGATGCAATAGTGATTGATTTATAATGTTCTAAAAAAATTCTTGGGGGGCCAATTAATAGCGTAAATGTTTTAGTTACAGATTTGTGTTTTTAATTAAAAAATATAAGATGGTGGGGGAATTTTAAAAAGCTAGGGATGCCGCTATTGATAAAAAAATATTTAGTATCAAATTATACTACTTCAACTGCATCAAAATTCAATAATTAAGAGATGCGTGTGAAAAATGACCATATCAATCCAAGAAAAAAATCTCTCTCCATCTATATCTCCCTTTCTTGAAGATGAGGTTGAAGATTTGATTTTTGGTCTGGAAGTTATTGTATGTATCCCTTGATTGAATGATTTTGGGTTTTAGCACCATTATGCATCTCATAATTGAAAGAGGCGGGCTTGTGTAATGTTACCATCGAGGTCCTTGTGCATGTCATTCATTTGTTATGTAATCTTTGACCATATATGAGGATGGTACTAAGCCAAGATAATGTGCCGTAAGTAATTGTTTCCTTTCTTTTATCTTTGGTCTTATACACATAAGAGAATCACTAATGGCCTAAATTACAAAAGCTTTACTTTTGGGTAGAAGAGAAATACCATTTACTCAGTTTTATTCGATTATATTCATATTAGGGTGGTGATTGCAAACATAAAACAATTTCTGTAGAGAAAATTTGGTACTGTCAAAAACAGATAAGAGTCTTACTATTTAGAGACACGAACGCCTCTTGGTAACAGACATATATTTCCATGAAAAGATATGACATATATGTTATAGAGTTTAAGTATATTTATAGTTATAAAAAATATTAAAATTAAACCAATTTTAAATCATTTAACATCATTTTATACTTTAAACAAATATAGGTCAATATAAGAAAAATATAACAATAATAGAAAATAAAGAAAAAACATTATTTTCGTAAATGACAGATACAATATGGATTTCTAACTCTTGATAATCCAATTTTCCTTTATTTTAAAGGGTAAAACATAAAAATAATATATATCTAATTCTCCAAAAGCAAAAAAACAAAGTTTTACTGTTGGTAAATGAAATTGCTTTTATTTAACAGATTTAGTTATCTATTTCCTGTTCTTCTCATATATCGTGAATATACTTGAATTAATGAACTAGTATGCTATAATAAGATATATATATATATATATATATATAAATACAATAATTATTTATAGAGACATGTCTATTTTTTGGAAAATATAAGTTGGATATGAGCTATGTGCTGTGTATGGATGAAAGTGAAAAAAAAACAAAATGATGCATTAGTGATTGATTTATGTTGTTTTAAAAAAATTCTTGGGGGGCCAATTAATAGTGTAAATGTTTTAGTCACAGATTTGTGTCTTTAATAAAAAATATAAGATGGTGGGGGAATTTTAAAAAGCTAGGGATGCCGCTATTGATAAAAAAATATTTAGTACCAAATTATACAACTTCAACCGCATTAAAATTCAATAATTAAGGGATGTGTGTGAAAAATAACCATATCAATCCAAGAAAAAATCTCTCTCCATATATATCTCCCTTTCTTCAAGATGAGGTTGAAGATTTGGTTTCTGGTCTGGAAGTTTTTGTATGTATCTCTTGATTGAATGATTTTGGGTTTTAGCACCATGATGCATCTCATAATTGAAAGAGGCAGGCTTGTGTAATGTTACCGTCGAGGTCCTTGTGCATGTCATTCATTTGTTATGTAATCTCTGACCATATATGAGGATGGTACTAAGTCAAGATAATGTGTCGTAAGTAATTGTTTCCTTTCTTTTATCTTTGGTATTATACACGTAAGAGAATCACTAATGGCCTAAATTACAAAAGCTTTACTTTTGTGTAGAAGAGAAATACCATTTACTCAGTTTTATTCGATTATATTCATATTAGGGTGGTGATCGCAAACATAAAACAATTTTTGTAGAGAAAATTTGGTACTGTCTAAAACAGATGAGAGTCTTACTATCTAGAGACACGAACACCTCTTGGTAATAGGCATATATTTCCATGAAAAGATATGACATATATGTTATAGAGTTTAAGTATATTTATAGTTATAAAAAATATTAAAATTTAGCCAATTTTAAATCATTTATCATCGTTTTATACTTTAAACATATATAAGTCAATATAAGAAAAATATAACAATAATAGAAAATAAAGAAAAAACATTATTCTCGTAAACGACAGATGCAATATGGATTTCTAAATCTTGATAATCCAATTTTCCTTTATTTTAAAAGATAAAATATAAAAATAATATATAACACAATGTCAATATGTCTAATTCTCCAAAAGCAAAATAACAAAGTTTTACTGTTGGTAAAAGAAATTGCTTTTATTTAATAGATTTAGTTATCTATTTCCTGTTCTTCTCATATGTCGTGCATATACTTGAAATAATGAACTAGTATGCTATAATAAGATATAACACAAAAAAATACAATAATTTTTTACAGAGACATGTCTATTTTTTGGAAAATATGAGTTGGATATGAGCTATGTGTGGTATAAGGATGAACAAGAAAAAAAAATGATGCATTAGTGATTGATCTATGTTGTTTTAAAAAAAATTCTTGGGGGGCCAATTAATAGTGTAAATGTTTTAGTTACTGATTTGTGTTTTTAATAAAAAAATATAAGATGGTGGGGGAATTTTAAATAGCTAAGGATGCCGCTATTGATAGAAAAATATTTAGTATCAAATTATACTACTTCAACCTCATCAAAATTCAATAATTAAGAGATGTGTGTGAAAAATAACCATATCAATCCAAGAAAAAATCTCTCTCCATATATATCTCCCTTTGTTCAAGATGAGGTTGAAGATTTGGTTTCTAGTCTGGAAGATTTTGTATGTATCTCTTGATTGAATGATTTTGGGTTTTTAGCACCATGATGCATCTCATAATTGAAAGTGGCAGGCTTGTGTAATGTTACCATCGAGGTTGTTGTGCATGTCATTCATTTGTTATGTAATCTCTGACCATATATGAGGATGGTACTAAGTCAAGATAATGTGCCGTAAGTAATTGTTTCCTTTCTTTCATTTTTGGTCTTATACACATAAGAGAATCACCAATGGCCTAAATTACGAAAGCTTTACATTTGTGTAGAAGAGAAATACCATTTACTCAGTTTTATTCGATTATATTCATATTAGGGTGGTGATCGCAAACATAAAATAATTTTTGTAGAGAAAATTTAGTACTGTTCAAAACAGATGAGAGTCTTACTATTTATAGACACGAACACCTCTTGGTAATAGGCATATATTTCTATGAAAAGGTATGACATATATGTTATAGAGTTTAAGTATATTTATAGTTAAAAAAAATATTAAAATTTAACCAATTTTAAATCATTTAACATCATTTTATAATTTAAACATATATAAGTCAATATAAGAAAAATATAACAATAATAGAAAATAATTAAAAAACATTATTTTCGTAAATGACAGATGCAATATGGATTTCTAACTGTTCATAATCCAATTTTCCTTTATTTTAAAAGGTAAAACATAAAAATAATAACACAATGTCAGTATGTCTAATTCTCCAAAAGCAAAATAACAAAGTTTTATTGTTGGTAAATGAAATTGTTTTTATTTAATAGATTTAGTTATCTATTTCTTGTTCTTCTCATATATCTTGAATGTACTTGAATTAATGAACTAGTATGCTATAATAAGATATAAACAAAAATAATACAATAATTATTTATAGAGACATGTCTATTTTTAGGAAAATATAAGTTGGATATGAGCTATGTGTGGTAGAAGGATGAAAAAGAAAAAGAAAATGATGCATTAATGATTGGTTTTTATTGTTTTAAAAAAATTCTTTGGGGGCCAATTTATAGTTAAATGTTTTAGTTACAAATTTGTGTTTTTAATAAAAAATATAAGATGGTGGGTGAATTTTAAAAAGCTAGTGACGCTGCTACTGATAAAAAAATATTTAGTATCAAATTATACTACTTCAACCTTATCAATATTCAATAATTAAGAGATGTGGGTGAAATATAACCATATCAATCCAAGAAAAAATCCCTCTCCATATATATCTCCCTTTCTTGAAGATGAGGCTGAAGATTTGGTTTCTAGTCTGGAACTTTTTGTATGTATCTCTTGATTGAATGATTTGGGTTTGAGCACCGTGCTGCATCTCATAATCAAAAGAGGTAGGCTTGTGTAATGTTACCATCGAGGTTGCTTAATGTTACTATTGGCAACAAAATTGTGTTTTGTCATGAAATATAGTTCTTGTGGTAGTGATAAGTTGTGCCCTTATAATATCTAGTGGGGTCAAAATGGGGATATACCCCTTTCAGCCAAAGTTATTAGCAAAATGTTTTCTGTCTGAAACTATTTAGGGATATGGTCTTGTTTTAAATTCGATTTTCTAAAAATCGAGTTTCAATGAAAAAAAAAAATAAAAAACTAGCTTCCATGCAAAATTTTTCACCTAACTCGATTTTTCAAAAATTGAGTTTTAAAATAAGGGTATATCCCTAAATAGTTTCAGATATGGGGGATTTTGCTGAAAAGTTTGGTTGAAAGGGGCAAAACTCATTTTGGCCTATTTAGTGGCTATATGATTGCACAAAAAGATTTATAAGTTAACTAGAAGATTTAATCCAATGACAAAGCTACGATTTGACTTGAGAGAGGGTAATAAATATATGATAAATTTATGCACATGCATGTGAACATGTATATATAGTCTTTGAGATCATATCCAAAATCAAAACTAAATTTTATTTTTAAATTCTAAGTGAAATTTAATGTAAGGAAACCCACAAAAAGATAGTATGTTTATTTTAGTATGTTTATCTATTACGGTTTTATCACATGAGTAATCTCTTTTTGAATTTATTTTAAGTCAAAATATCCCTTACGAATGGAAATGTTTTTAGTAGTTAAATAATAATAGGTGAAATTTATGTTCTTTTAGCTAATATATGATCATAAAAATTTAAATTTTTAATAATTCGAAACTCTATATAATAAACATTTATGTATTTGAAACTTTTGAGCTTAATTAGCTTGAAAACAATATCAGATTCAACGGTTTATTATATAATAATCTCCATACTTTATTTTTTATAAAAAAATTTATTAAGGAGAATAAATAATTACAAAAAGAATGTGAGATCCTATTATCTTTTTTTTTTTGGGTACTTTAGAAAGCTAATAATAATGTTCTTTTATTTTTTCCTCTTTGATTAAACTCTTGCTTCTTTATTTTAATTTTATACTCTAATTTTGTTTTTCCTTTAATATGTTGTGTTAGGTTCTAAAGCTTTAGAATTAAATATTTAGAATCATTATTGTATTGTGTTGGTAAACCAAGATCAAAACATGTCTAGTCTAAGTGTTTAGGCAATGCTTAAATAAGGGTGTTTCAAGTTTTGAAGTCCAGCTGATTGTAGAAAAGAAAAGTGAAGTTCTGCCTTTCTCGACCGATTGAGAATTAGGCTCGATCGATCTAAAATTGCAGGTTCAGTTTTTTCTATAGAATTTTAAACAGGCCCAAGCCCACGAAAACGTTTAGGGTTTTACTTAAACTTCTCTACATATAAAAGAAAAACTCTAACCACATTTAGGAGGTGCTGAAGAAGACTTATGTGTTACTCTTTGTGAGATTTGAGAAGTTTTGTACCTTCTAACTACACAAGAATCTACCGAAGCTAAAACTACAATCAAGGATTGGTAGAACTAGTTGCTTCATTAAGATCAACAAGTGAATGTGATATGAAACCTTTGAGTGGGATCTCAAAGTCACAAGCAAGGTGACTTGTGTTGTTGTAAATCTAAGAAAAGAAGGAGTCTGTGGATTCAAAACTTGCCCGTGGTTGTGTCAGTAAGTTACTACTGGAGATAGCATTAGATTTAGGGTTAAATCTTTTGTAAAAATTTTAATTCTCTTATAGTGGATTTGGTTTACCTCGAAATAGCTAGATCAAATCCTCCTCAGGTTTTTATCTTGAGACGTTTAGTTTCATTGATTTTCTTAAGTTATCATATCGTTGTGTTATTTACTTTTCTGCATCTTTGCATGATATGATATATTTGTGTTTAACTTAGGTCTGAATAATTAATCTAAGTAATCACTTGATTAATATATTAAATTAAACAATCTGTTTAAGAGGTCTAAACGAACTTTGTATTTTTCAACTGCAGAGGTTGAACTCAAAAACATCACCATTAATTTGCTACGGCAAGAGTTTAATACGATAGACTCTTTTCACTTGTTCTAACAGTAAATTACAACCACTCATTTTGTTAACGTACATAAAAGCTTCCATACCAACTTCAATCTCGTCTCACAAATGGGTTCTTTTTATCTTCGCTAATATTGCTAAAAATAAGATTCGTGCTTATCTGCTTTTCCTTTTGCATGTACCGAAAAAACCAAGCTTTTCTGTGATAGAATGTCTTTTTTGTGTTAAGGGAGTCAATACCGTACTAGAGGCTGTACCGGTTTGCCCAGCGGTATGATATATTTCGGAGACCGGTCAATACCGGTGTACCGTTTCGGGTTTAACGCTATTTTTTTATATCTATAAATAAATAAATAAATAAATAAATATATGTATGTATGTGTGTGTATATATATTATAATAAATATAAAAGTTTACCATAAAACATTTCCTAAATTCAGAACTAATTATTCATGGTTTTAGACTTTAGTATCAATTAAAAGAAAAAAAAAACACACACACACACAATATAAAAAATAGAAAGCTTAAAAGTTACCATTGCATACTAAGAAAACAAATAATACTAATAAGTTAATGCAAATAAGATACCATTCTGCTCTAACAAAAATTTAAAAATTACAAAACTTAAATTTTATTTTTTTATTATTTTATTATTTTATTATTTTTTATTATTTTTTTTTTCTGTACCGGCCAGTATCGCCCGAAATTGGCCGGTATGGCCGGTACATGGCTGGTACGACCGGTATTTAAACCGGTATAAAACGTTAATATTTCGATACCGATATGCAACCGGTATGGTACGTACCGGCCGGTACGGTATTGACTTCCTGGTTCTGTGTTCCCCATGTGAAAAAGCTTTGTCTTGTGCTATCAAGTTTTCTGTGACAATGAAAAAAATTCCTACGACAAGTTCATGAATAGATGGAAATATCTATTTGTACAATAATTTAAGTAATGAATGGAAAAGTTTCTTTAAGAATTTGAGGCAATGGAGCTTGTGGCACCCATGGATGTACGGCGTTAATCTCATCTTTTCTTTTTTGGTTAAACACGGCGTTAATCTCATCTTGATATTATCAGCATGTACTCTTCTATGTTTATAAATATTCCAAGATCCGTGATTATCAGCATATACGTACCCTTTGCATGGACCCCAAAAATAAAGGTTGAATGTCTTCTTCAAATTTCAACTCGTAAACAAGGCGATAAATCAAATTTCCTATTATTCATATGAGTATTTTCTACTGTTATATTTTGGAGAAAAAAAAAAGTTCTCATGTTGTGGGATTTATCTTAACATAAAATTTTGAACAACATATATTGATCATAACAAATTGAATAGGTATTTCCTTCAAAATAGTTTAGTAAAAAATATATCAAAAGTCTTGTAGTTCAAATAAATAGTACATTCTATTGTTTTCAACAGAGACATTAAGAAATCAAATTCTGCCAGCCTGTTGTAAATGTCGAAATATTAAAAGAAAAAAACCCTCAAACCAACTAACTATTGAAATGATATTTTCACATCTTTTGATCCATTTAATAGTTATTGGCTTCTTTAAATTATTATTATTTTTTGGCTGAGAAATTCTTTAAATGAATTAGTAAGTTATAAGATTAAAATAGATACGAATGATAATTTAAATAATATTGTATCATGTTTTATTATTATTATTATTATTGTTGTTGTCGTCGTCGTCGTCGTCGTTGTTGTCATTATTTGAAAACCTTAAGTTTTAAGGAAAAATCAAATGTCTAGTGCATAGTGTCGAATCCTTGTAAAAGGGATTTAGATTGACATTATTTAATTTAAGGCTAACCATAAAATTGGTCAAACCAACGCACCCTCTTGACTCGGACTCACTTGCCATAATTTGACCAGTTTCAACTTTCAACAGCAGTGGTGATCAGCCCATTCGACCAATTTGGACTGCCACAGGTGGAGGCCCGCATGGTTGAGATGATCTTTTTGTTTGGTTGACAATGGGTTTCAGCTTCCCCACCCTATGTGATTGGTCAAGTGTCGGATTAAGCCCAAACCAAACTCGATATGACTTGTGGACACCTCCATCATCATTTTTTTCTTTTGATTCATTTGCATTTAGCGTTTGAACTAAGCATAATTGTATCTGTTGTAGTGACAAACGCTAAACACTTAAACTCTTCCTTATAGTGTTGAAATTGAAAACCTTTTTTGTATAGTTCAAGCTAAATAGATCAATATTTTTTAAATTTACAAAATAACACACACATATTTATAATTTATACTTAATGAATGTCTTTAACATGATTACATATTGAAATTACAAAACTTAATTATTTAGGTGTTGATTTTAATTACGACTGAGTTTATTAAGGCTAATTAATGATTAATGCAAAATTTATGAAATTAACCAAGCATGCTACTACTAGTTTTCATGAATAAACTTAATTAAGAAATGCAATTAGTATAAAGGGTAGAAGGTAAAGAGGATGCAAATCAAAGATAGCATCTAATGTGTTATCGAAAAGGAAAACTAAAGTACTCAATATAAAAACCTCTCCATGAACCTCAAAGCCGGAAATGATCCACTAGAGAATGAGTTAGAGTACAAGAATATGCAAAAACCCTTCAAGTCTGAGCTACTAAATCACAATGTACTTGAGATCTACAAGCTCCAACTACCAATGGACTTCCTAGAGTCTTGTTTTTAAGCTAAATCTATCAATAATTTTTAAATTCACAAAATAATACAACAAACGTGTAATTTATACTCAAAGAATGTCTTTTATATATGTGTGTGTTGTTATTTTAAGTATATGGGAAAATTTCATCAAGTCCAATTATATAATTAAGACAAATATTTTCTTTCAATTAAATCATTTTTAATTTTCATTTAAATTTTATATTGATCACAATTAGTACTTTTAATGGAAAAAAATCTTTGCAATTCATGTATAAATAAATACAAAAAAAAAGAGTTCTAATTTGAGAAGAAAATTAGATTTTACTAAAGATATTTGCTTGTATATTTTTGGAAAGATATGCTTTAATCTATATTTATATTTAAAAACTGAAGCGTAACATTTATTGTTATTAAGATCTTATTGAGCCACACCAGCGATCACATCATCCACTTATTATCAACCTCTTATTTTTCTTTTTCTAAACTTTTATTCTCTCTGTAGGGTCAGTTTTTGCGGCCCAAGCCCAAGGAGGTATGGATTTGGAACCCTCTGAGCCCAAAACAATAAATTTTGTAGAGAGTGGGCGAAAGGGCTAGGCAAATAATGAAAATTACAGTATTAAACAGCAACACCAATGAGAGAAGTTGAATTAATGTGCTCTCGGACTAATGAGTACTCTGTCCGAAGAGAAGTTGTTCATTGATAATCAAGGGTTACAATTGCTGGAGCTACAACCATGTAAGGTACCCTTTCTCTCTCCTGTTTTTCGATCCCCCTCTATCAGAGGTACCCTTCCCTTATATAGCATTGCCTTTTACATCTCCTCCGTCCATTTGTTCGTCATCCAGGCACCCACTTGAGTACATGTCCATCACCCCACTTTTAGCCTTATGCGAGTGGCGGTAGCTGAGAAAGCACTGTTCAGGGTCCTATCCACATAAATGCGCCAGGAAGGTAGGTGCAGTGCATTAAATGCGGTGTTGAAGTATGCCTCCTTGATATTTCTCTGTTGTCGTTATCTCTATGTGTGTCGAGCTCCTCTCCCCCTTGACACTTGTCAAATAGATCACTTGAACCTCCCATACTCGTCGTTTGATCAAACCTCCTTCGGATCCGAGACGCATGACTACTCGGACATATGAGTATCTCCTCGGATGGTATACGTGCTCATCCCCAGGCGTCCCCCATTGGCGTGGGCTTCCGACTGAAGGCCTTATCTCCTCGGATGAAGAGTGTTCCTCATTCAGGGCCTCGGGCCCAATAAGTTGGGCTGGGTTTTTCTCCCCCCACACTCTCCATTAGCCTACATTTACTATTACACTTTAAAAAAAAAAATTCAGCTTTTGTTAGCTATTAATCTTGGATTACTTTTGAAAAAAAAGAAAGAAATAGATTACTCAGTAATAATCCGTTATAGATAGTGTGTAAAATCAAAATATGTTTGGATTCCTCACTCTAAGTTTCTATGTGTTCATGAGTATGCAGTGTGATTGGAATGAAAGTTTAAGGCATATGAAATGTTTTGTCTAAGCCTAATGCATATAGGCTCCTCTCTCAACTGTTATGGGCTTTCACACATTAACACTCTATATGTCCAATATGTTATAGAAACTTAGGTTTAGAATATGTTTTGCCTTCTCTAAGTTCTCTCAACTATCTTATGTGAAACACGGAAAATGTTTTGTAAAGAAAATAATGTTAATGCTCAATTTAGTTTCTTCCCATTCTTGGTGTATTGTTTTCGACAATTTAGGTGTGTTCTTTTTGTAAGCACACGGGCTTACTACTTTTTTGGGAAATTATAGTGCCATATTTACTTTCATTATCCACATCATATTTGAATAAACTATCTAAATATTTTGTGACTCTAATGCGTTATAATAATAATAATAATCAAAGTCTTTTCTAAACGGTTCATTGAATATTAAAGTCATCAAATATTATAAGAATGTCTCTTTGTTTGCCTAGGTAATCTATATATCTATTAATTGGTAAAACTAAGAGAAAATCCAATTGGAATTCAATTTTGTGCCACATGTTCTATCTAATCTAAGTTTTAAATTTTGGTGCCAAGTGAGTTATTCAGTGTAAAAATTGGATTTCAATTAGAGTTTAACCTTGAGCTAAGTGTCCCATCTAATCTAAGTTTTTTAATTTTTGTGTCAAATAAGTTAATTTAGTGTAGAAAACTAGGAGTTCAATATAAATAAACCACAAAAAAACCTAATCATATAACTAAAAAAGTTCAAATTCATAAGTTATTTAAGTAATGTATCATGACTATGTACGGTCCATTACTAACTAGGTTATATATATATATATAACCATAGTTTAGAGAAAATTCAATTTGAATCAAAATTTGGATTTTGCTTTTGTTAGTTTTCCATAAAAATTAAATTGTTTAGATTTTTGTTATTATTTATTCTCTGAACTAATGAGAAATTTTTTTATACAATTTCTATTCAGATATTTGTATGCGAAGATATTGAATGTAACAAATTGTAGTTGAGCTAAACGATCTCATACACCTATCCTCATTCAATTTAAGAGATATTATTTGACCAATTTATTATTTTAGTTTGTGTTGTATTTGGTGAAATTTCACAGAAAATAATTGTGAATTGATATTGTATATGTAGATCCAATAGTGATTTTCAAAATTATATACATAATAGCAATATAATGAGAAACTTGGCATAATCAATATCATGAAAATTGCAAGAAAAAACTATTTTAGTACCTCCAACTGTACCGGTCAAAATATGCCCAATATATTTAATAACTCAAACTAATATCAATAGCACTACTATAATTCACCATTATTGTGCGTAATCATGAGTTAGATACTAGTAATTAAAATGTATGACTATATGAGTATATTCTCTATTGTTTTAATTAAATTAAATGGCAATCAATTGCCTCCTCCATTATATCAGGAAAAAAACGTTTTAGGCTTTAATTTTTTTTATTATTAATTATTATAAATAATCACAATAATCATTCAAATAATAATTACATTCTTACTCAATATATATACATTTCACAAGTACGAGAGTAATATTCAACGACACAAAAATTTACACCATGATTTGTCTTTTTGTCTTTGTCTTTGTCTTTTTTTTTTT